>NC_090646.1:403748084-404048084 GCF_040937935.1 Hyperolius riggenbachi | reverse complement strand
GCCTGTGCTACATTATAGAAATGGTCACCAAGAAGAAACTGAAAGAAAAATGGCTGTAAGCTTCTACATACAGCAGTTCTAAGTCCAGGATTTAAAAGAACAACCACACCATGGAAACAATGTTACTCTGTTACTCTGAATACTTGGATACCTCAAGAAAAAAGCCGATAAACAGATCAGAGATACTAAGTAATGCTCCAACAAGAATGTCTAATTCCATGTATTGATTTCAGTCGTTAAAACAGGCACGTAATAGTGTTTCACTTTCCCAAAATATTCACCATAAAATATAGGCACCCAAGCTTTATTAGGAAATGTGCATGCCATTTATCTGCATGTTTATACATTGTGCCTTTATATACAAAAGATCAATTTAGCCTCTCACGGGTAAAGCATGTTATGGCTTTCCATTTATTTTAACGATGGGCTGGGAATTCCACAGACACTGCTGGGACGATATTACACATTCAGTTATGTATAGTTGCAGCCACTTAATGCATCTGGTGAACTTGCAGCAGAAATAATAAATAGTGAGTATTTTTACTATTCATGCTTGGACTAGTGTTGGGCGAACATCTAGATGTTCGGGTTCGGGCCGAACAGGCCGAACATGGCCGCGATGTTCGGGTGTTCGACCCGAACTCCGAACATAATGGAAGTCAATGGGGACCCGAACTTTTGTGCTTTGTAAAGCCTCCTTATATGCTACATACCCCAAATTTACAGGGTATGTGCACCTTGGGAGTGGGTACAAGAGGAAAAAAAAATTTAGCAAAAAGAGCTTATAGTTTTTGAGAAAATCGATTTTAAAGTTTCAAAGGGAAAACTGTCTTTTAAATGCGGGAAATGTCTGTTTTCTTTGCACAGGTAACATGCTTTTTGTCGGCATGCAGTCATAAATGTAATACATATAAGAGGTTCCAGGAAAAGGGACCGGTAATGCTAACCCAGCAGCAGCACACGTGATGGAACAGGAGGAGGGTGGCGCAGGAGGAGAAGGCCACGCTTTGAGACACAACAACCCAGGCCTTGCATGAGGACAAGAAGCGTGCGGATAGCATGCTTTGTACCACCATGCAGTCATAAATGTAATAAAGATAAGTGGTTCAATAAACAGGGACCACGCGGCAACGCTAACCCAGCAGCAGCACACGTGATGGAACAGGAGGAGGCGCAGGAGGAGAAGGCCACGCTTTGTGAGACACAACAACCCAGGCCTTGCATGAGGACAAAAAGCGTGCGGATAGCATGCTTTGTACCGCCATGTAGTCATAAATGTAATAAAGATAAGAGGTTCAATAAACAGGGACCACGCGGCAACGCTAACCCAGCAGCAGCAGCAGCAGCAGCACACGTGATGGAACAGGAGGAGGCGCAGGAGGAGAAGGCCACGCTTTGTGAGACACAACAACCCAGGCCTTGCATGAGGACAAAAAGCGTGCGGATAGCATGCTTTGTACCGCCATGTAGTCATAAATGTAATAAAGATAAGAGGTTCAATAAACAGTGACCACGCGGCAACGGTAACCCAGCAGCAGCAGCAGCACACGTGATGGAACAGGAGGAGGCGCAGGAGGAGAAGGCCACGCTTTGTGAGACACAACAACCCAGGCCTTGCATGAGGACAAAAAGCGTGCGGATAGCATGCTTTGTACCGCCATGTAGTCATAAATGTAATAAAGATAAGAGGTTCAATAAACAGGGACCACGCGGCAACGGTAACCCAGCAGCAGCAGCAGCAGCAGCAGCACACGTGATGGAACAGGAGGAGGCGCAGGAGGAGAAGGCCACGCTTTGTGAGACACAACAACCCAGGCCTTGCATGAGGACAAAAAGCGTGCGGATAGCATGCTTTGTACCGCCATGTAGTCATAAATGTAATAAAGATAAGAGGTTCAATAAACAGGGACCACGCGGCAACGCTAACCCAGCAGCAGCAGCAGCAGCAGCACACGTGATGGAACAGGAGGAGGCGCAGGAGGAGAAGGCCACGCTTTGTGAGACACAACAACCCAGGCCTTGCATGAGGACAAAAAGCGTGCGGATAGCATGCTTTGTACCGCCATGTAGTCATAAATGTAATAAAGATAAGAGGTTCAATAAACAGGGACCACGCGGCAACGGTAACCCAGCAGCAGCAGCAGCACACGTGATGGAACAGGAGGAGGCGCAGGAGGAGAAGGCCACGCTTTGTGAGACACAACAACCCAGGCCTTGCATGAGGACAAAAAGCGTGCGGATATAGCAGCAATGCTTTTTGCCGCCATGCAGTCATAAATGTAATACAGATGAGAGGTTCAATAAACAGGGACCGGAAACGCTAAACCATCCCAGATGTTCATCGGTCATGTTACTTGGTTGGGGTCCAGGAGTGTTGCGTAGTCGTTTCCAATCCAGGATTGATTCATTTTAATTTGAGTCAGACGGTCTGCATTTTCTGTGGAGAGGCGGATACGCCGATCTGTGATGATGCCTCCGGCAGCACTGAAACAGCGTTCCGACATAACGCTGGCTGCCGGGCAAGCCAGCACCTCTATTGCGTACATTGCCAGTTCGTGCCAGGTGTCTAGCTTCATGCCCGGTTTCAGGTCCAGCGGTGCCAGCCACAAATCCGTCTGTTCCTTTATTCCCCTCCAAATTTCCTCCCCTGTGTGCTGCTTATCCCCAAGGCAGATCAGCTTCAGCAACGCTTGCTGACGCATGCCAACAGCTGTGCTGCACTGCTTCCACGATCCTACTGCTGCTGGTGCTGGGTTAGCATTTCCGGATGAGGTACAGCTTTGAGATGCGTTGGAGGAGAAGGAGTCAGAGAGGTAGGTGCTGCTGTTGTTATCCAGCTGTTTGCGGCGTGGGCAACACCCGCGCCGTAGCAGGTGAGGAATCGCTGCCAGGCTCCACAAGGTTCACCCAGTGCGCGGTAAGGGAGATGTATCGACCCTGGCCGAACGCACTCGTCCAGGTGTCAGTGGTGAGGTGAACCTTGCAGGCAACGGCATTCTTCAAGCTTCGGGTTATTTAGCTGACCACGTGCTCATGCAACTCAGGCACTGCAGAGCGCGCAAAGTGGTAGCGGCTGGGAACCACGTAACGTGGGATGGCCACTGACATCATGCCCTTGAAGCTGTTTGTCTCCACCACTCGATATGGCAGCATTTCGCAGGCCAGAAGCTTGGCTATGCTGGCTGGCTGTTACTGCCACGGCCCGGGGGTCATTTGCTGGCAATTTCCTCTTGTGCTCAAACATCTCAGAAACAGACAACTCAACCGTAGCGCTGCACACCGAAGGGCTGTTGGTTGTTGTGTTTGATGAACACTGGGAGACCTCAAGAGCACTAGTCCGGAAAGTGACAGTGTCAGCATCGTCTGATGTTTGTGAATGTTGTGAACCACGCAATGGCTGGGCTACTGCTGCTGCTGAGGCGGGTCTGGTGGTGAGTCTGGTGAACCCAAGGGAGGCAGTGTTGCTGGTGGTACCCTGTCCTGCCGCGTTTGCCCACAGAGTGGGATGTTTGGATAGAATGTGGCGGCTCATGCTGGTGGTGGAGAGGTTGTTAATACTTTTCCCCCTGCTCAGGCGGGTCTTGCACACCTTGCAAATCGCCATGGTAACATCCTCAGTGCAGTCTTCAAAGAAAGCCCAGACTTTAACTGGCTGAGGACTCGGACCTCGTGCGTGATGTGCTGGTGCTGCTTAACCCACTGCTGGACGCTTGAGAGGTCATCCAAGTAATTATCTGGTCCTGTTCTTTTGGATCTGTGAGGGTTGTTGTCCTGGACAACATGGGCAGTATTGAGTGGGTTTTCTTGGGTGCTCCCCTGTGGCCTGTACGTGAACCGTCAGGGGAAACACCTCTTCCCTTGCCCCTCCCTCTTTCACCGGATTTCTTCCTCATTTCACTTATCCTTAAAGTACACGCTGACTGGCAGCAGTACAGTGGCAGTACAGAAATGCTATACAGTGGTGGGTGAGCGGTGTACCACTATTGTCAGCAGTGACACAGAGCACAATGCTATACAGTGGCGGGTGAGCGGTGTACTACTGTTCCCAGCAGACACAGAGTGGAAGTAAACACAATGCTATATAGTGTGGCTGAGCCGTGTACACAGAGTGGCATTAAACACAATGCTATATAGTCTGCTATATAGTCACCCCGAACAGGGTGATGTTCTGCAGAACCCGAACAGTGGCAAACACTGTTCGCCCAACACTACTGGGAGGGAACGCAGATTTTAGTACCTAAACACACGATACAACATGTTTTCCGGGGTCGGACTCTGAGGCACATACAGATGGTCCCGATCATCATCCTCATCATACAACTCTTCTCCTGAGTCTGACCCACCCACCACCTCTGCCACCCCAACATCCCCAGACACAGACCCCTCATCGTCCTCAACATTAACTTGGGATGCTGGCCTGAGCCAGACCTCCTCCTCCACATCAGGCCCCATCATCTCCTCAATGGCAGCCCTCATTAATCGCTCTGGCGACGGACTGATGGACACAACGTTCTCCTCCGGGGAGGGCTGCTGCTGACCACTGGCTGCTGGGGTGGATGTTATAGCTTGCGTGGGGCGTTGGCTGTTGCTGTTGTTGGGAGTGCTGCTCACAGCGGAGGTCTCTGGGGAACTCATGTTGAGCTCATATAGTGGTTGACGGTGAGTGGAGTATTACTGATCCCAGCAATATACACACTGACTGGCAGAGTACGCAATGCTATATAGTGTGGCTGAGCGGTGTACACAGAGTGGCAGTAAACACAATGCTATATAGTCTGGCTGAGCGAGCGGTGTACTACTGTTCCCAGCAGAATCAGAGTGGCAGTAAACAATGGTATATAGTCTGGCTGAGCGGTGTACATAGAGTGTCAGTAAACAATGGTATATAGTCTGGCTGAGCGAGCGGTGTACTACTGTTCCCAGCAGAATCAGAGTGGCAGTAAACAATGGTATATAGTCTGGCTGAGCGGTGTACATAGAGTGTCAGTAAACAATGGTATATAGTCTGGCTGAGCGAGCGGTGTACTACTGTTCCCAGCAGAATCAGAGTGGCAGTAAACAATGGTATATAGTCTGGCTGAGCGGTGTACACAGAGTGTCAGTAAACAATGGTATATAGTCTGGCTGAGCGGTGTACACACAATGCTATATAGTCTGCTATATAGTGTCAGTAAACAATGGTATATAGTCTGGCTGAGCGGTGTACACAGAGTGTCAGTAAACAATGGTATATAGTCTGGCTGAGCGAGCGGTGTACTACTGTTCCCAGCAGAATCAGAGTGGCAGTAAACAATGGTATATAGTCTGGCTGAGCGGTGTACACAGAGTGTCAGTAAACAATGGTATATAGTCTGGCTGAGCGGTGTACACACAATGCTATATAGTCTGCTATATAGTGTCAGTAAACAATGGTATATAGTCTGGCTGAGCGAGCGGTGTACTACTGTTCCCAGCAGAATCAGAGTGGCAGTAAACAATGGTATATAGTCTGGCTGAGCGGTGTACACAGAGTGTCAGTAAACAATGGTATATAGTGTGGCTGAGTGGTGTACACAGAGTGTCAGTAAACAATGGTATATAGTCTGGCTGAGCGGTGTACACAGAGTGTCAGTAAACAATGGTATATAGTCTGGCTGAGCGAGCGGTGTACTACTGTTCCCAGCAGAATCAGAGTGGCAGTAAACAATGGTATATAGTCTGGCTGAGCGGTGTACACAGAGTGTCAGTAAACAATGGTATATAGTGTGGCTGAGTGGTGTACACAGAGTGTCAGTAAACAATGGTATATAGTCTGGCTGAGCGGTGTACACAGAGTGGCAGTAAACACAATGCTATATACTCTGGCTGAGCGAGCGGTGTACTACTGTTCCCAGCAGACACAGAACAGTAAACAGAATGCTATATAGTGTGGCTGAGCGAGCGGTGTACCACTATTCCCAGCAGACACAGAACAGTGAACAGAATGCTATATAGTGTGGCTGAGCGAGCGGTGTACCACTATTCCCAGCAGACACAGAACAGTAAACAGAATGCTATATAGTGTGGCTGAGCGAGCGGTGTACCACTATTCCAAGCAGACACAGAACAGTGAACAGAATGCTATATAGTGTGGCTGAGCGAGCGGTGTACCACTATTCCCAGCAGACACAGAGTGGCAGTAAACAGAATGCTATATAGTGTGGCTGAGCGAGGTACACAGAGTGGCAGTAAACAGAATGCTATATAGTGTGGCTGAGCGAGCGGTGTACCACTATTCCCAGCAGACACAGAACAGTGAACAGAATGCTATATAGTGTGGCTGAGCGAGCGGTGTACCACTATTCCCAGCAGACACAGAACAGTGAACAGAATGCTATATAGTGTGGATGAGCGAGCGGTGTACCACTATTCCCAGCAGACACAGAACAGTAAACAGAATGCTATATAGTGTGGCTGAGCGAGCGGTGTACCACTATTCCCAGCAGACACAGAACAGTGAACAGAATGCTATATAGTGTGGCTGAGCGAGCGGTGTACCACTATTCCCAGCAGACACAGAACAGTGAACAGAATGCTATATAGTGTGGCTGAGCGAGCGGTGTACTACTGTTCCCAGCAGACACAGAACAGTACACAGAATGCTATATAGTGTGGCTGAACGAGCGGTGTACTACTGTTCCCAGCAGACACAGAACAGTACACAGAATGCTATATAGTGTGGCTGAACGAGCGGTGTACCACTATTCCAAGCAGACACAGAACAGTGAACAGAATGCTATATAGTGTGGCTGAGCGAGCGGTGTACCACTATTCCCAGCAGACACAGAGTGGCAGTAAACAGAATGCTATATAGTGTGGCTGAGCGAGGTACACAGAGTGGCAGTAAACAGAATGCTATATAGTGTGGCTGTGCAAGCGGTGTACTACTATTCCCAGCAGACACAGAGTGGCAGTAAACAGAATGCTATATAGTGTGGCTGAGCGAGGTACACAGAGTGGCAGTAAACAGAATGCTGAGCGAGCGGTGTACTACTATTCCCAGCAGCGACACACAATGACTGGGGGGGACCCTGGCTAGCGTGGCTGGAGCGCGAACTACCCTGCCTGCCTACCCAAAGCTAAACCCACAGACAAATGGCGGAGATATGACGTGGTTCGGGTATTTATTTACCCGAACCACGTGACAGTTCGGCCAATCAGAGCGCGTTCGGGTCCGAACCACGTGACCCGTTCGGCCAATCACAGCGCTAGCCGAACGTTCGGGGAACGTTCGGCCATGCGCTCTTAGTTCGGCCATATGGCCGAACGGTTTGGCCGAGCACCGTCAGGTGTTCGGCCGAACTCGAACATCACCCGAACAGGGTGATGTTCTGCAGAACCCGAACAGTGGCGAACACTGTTCGCCCAACACTAGCTTGGACCATGCAACCACAGGGCTGCTTGCTGGAAGCCTGTAGGACTTCAATACTTCCCCCTCATACCCATGTATAGACACTCTTTCCTGTCTGCAATAAGAAACCAATTTTCTCTGTTTATTTAGCCCTTTTATAAAGACACCTGGGAGGGTGTGGGAAAAGATAAATACCCTTTTGCGCTTCACTGTACATGACTGCACCCTCACTGTTTGGTCTACGATACATATGGGAGGCTAATAAAGCAATTTAATCAAACTAGCAGTTTTAACAATTTCTAAATAAATACTTATTGACATAATGTTTATACATATTTGCTTGTAAACACTTTGCTTATTTACAGTGAAATTAACTCACTTTGGGCTGATTAAAGTGACCTAAAAATGCTTGTTTTACCAGCTTATAACCAAAACCAACATAATTCAAACTGTTCACAGATCATATTGAAAATGTGAACTATTGATTTTAGAAACAGCTAAGCAATTACCTGCGCATCAGCCAGCATGACGTCTTTCAGCATGGGTGGGCCTTTGGGTTCTCCATTTTCCATCCTCACATAATGGACCTGGTATCCTCGGATTTGGCCATGCTGCTTGTTAGGCACCGGAGAGCGCCAGAACACTTTAACAGATGTCGAATTCACAGCCTCTACCTCGACTTTGCGAGGAGGACCACTAGGAACTGGAACAACATCATTTGATAAAACAAAATTATTGCCACCAGTCCCACCCACTGAATAAAAAAAAAACTTTGATGCAAACAATAAAAATTCCAAACAATCATTTTCTACTAATAACTGGAAAGATCAAAAAACATGACTGATGCCAAAATGGAAGAAAAAGGGTATCGGAGTAAGAGAAAAACATGTAAAAATGTAAAAAAGCCAAGGAAGATGCTTTGAAAATTCAAAGCACTTTACGTTGGAAGGTTGTACTGATCAAAATAATAAGACAAAAACAAAATGTTTAAAAAAATGACTGAATATCACATAAAAAGTTGATAGATTACTAGTCTTCTTTGTATTCTTTCTGGTAGAACAATGGTTACAAAATACAAGAATGCAAAATGAGTAGGTTGAGCATCAGTTTCCACAAAAACAAGAAGGAAAAAGTTCAAAAGGAAAGAAAAGACTGAAACATTTCAAAGAAAGTGAAATGTCAAGATTAGTACAAGAACAAAAGTAAAAAAAGAAGCAAGAAAAAAAACAAGAATACACAAGGAAACATATACGATAGGTGCTTCCAGGTGCATTTAAGAGGAGGTGGAAGAAAACAATCTAATTGCCAAAAAGTATAGCAAGAATTAAAAAAAAAAAAAAAAAAAGAAAGAAAAAAAGAAGAATGATGAGAAGTCTAAAAATCTTCCCATAATTCAGTGGAAATATATGGGCTTGAAGAGAAGGAACAGGTATATATATTGACTGAGAAGAGGAAACATACCATCTTCATCTGTCCGAATCAATATGGGGTCACTCTCTGGGCCTGGTCCCACATCAGTATAAGCGATCATAGAGATATGGTACTGAGTCCATTTTTCCAGTTGTTCCAAAAGGTACTGTGTAGTGTCTGAGGAAATGCCTGTGATTTCATGGGGGTTGTTGTCTTCTCCATCAACTCCAGTGTATTTGATGGAATATGCTGTCATAGCACCATTCTGTTTGTCCTCTGGTGGTGGTAGCCAACTTACCAAGATGCTGGTAGAGCTTTGGCTGTTACATCTTATGTCTTGTGGAGGAGCTGATGGCTCTGATTTCAGGAAAGCATTACAGGGAAGTTGGATAGTATAGAAAGGAATGATCCAAAAATAAAAAAAATGAGGAAGAAAGGAAAAATAAAAAACAAATAGAAACAAAACCAAAAATAACTAAATTGGGCAACAGAATGAGAACTAAAATGTAATATTTTAGGGAACAAAATGTACCTTGGCTTGTTAAAATGAACAGACTTAAATAAAAAATAAAAAATGAGTAATGAAGACAACATGGATGAAGACATATAATGGTGAAACCTGACATTAAAATTACCTACCTGTACAACATATTCTCCTTCAATAAATAACCCTCTAATTCCTTCCAGTATTTAATTTAGCTGGTTGCAATTAACGCATGTTCTACTTCGTGACAATAAAAGTAGTCTGCATAAATAGACTACTTAGTTACAATTGTAAACTAAGTTAAGAGATTATAGAGTTTGGAGCTTATTAGTATGACATATAAACATGCTATAAGTGTCAACCAGCAGAAAAAAATTGCCAAAATCAAATAAAACTTTTACATAACACAAACCATTACTCTACAAGTTCGTTGAGTCCCAAATAACAGTGGAAAACAATTACTGGAAACTGGAGCTACGATAAGCATGCAAACGTATTTGTGTAATGAGAATCCAATGCAAATGTTTACCTACCAGAAGAGGGAACAGCATTGTTGGTTTGGACTTTTTACTTATACTTACCAAAAGCCATCAGCTGCTATACCAGCTCTCAAGATTGCTATTGTAATTATTAATCATTTGTTTTATATTCAGGGGGAAATATATGCTAAGAAAATTAGAAATCCACCAATGAACGTCTACTGATATCTTTTATCCATGCTTCAAACAGTATTGTTATTATTGTAAACCGTAGGTTATTAAATAGTCATTTTTAGCATTATTGTTAAGAAGACATACAGCATGAGCAATAGGCTATAGAAGAACTATTCTGCTTATATACACTACACTGGTTTTTCAGACAAAACTTTTTAGAATGTTAATAATTTTAAAAACGTATAATTTATATTAATGTTTTGTTTCATTTTTTTGTGTTAATATTTAATGTAATAAATACATGTTTAGCACCTGTTGCATCTATGTTATTCTATGTAAATAAGAAAGCAGAGCAGTAGTGTCTGGAGGCACCTCTGTAAAGGTATACTTGCTACTAAATGATCCAAAAAAGTTCTTCCGCGTTATAAGTCTATATATTGCAGCCAAAGTTCAGTCCTTACCAGTTCCTATAGAACTCTTACCAGTTCCTATAGACCCACATTATAAGGTCTATACAAGGCTCAGTACAGGCAGGCAGCAGCGCATTGATCTACCAGCCTCACCTGCTTCCATCTCTGTTTTTAGCACTCACAGACAGCAATGAAAAATGAAATAAAAAGTGCCTGTAAGTGTAATCTGTATTGCAGGCTTTATTGGCACTGATAACATTTAAATAATAGTTTAATATAATAAATAAAGCCAAATAATTATATCAGGGCTCTTGTTACAGAAACCCGGCTGCAGTATCTCGCATAAAGTGCAGGACGCCTTCCATCACATCCAACTGACTGCACTTTAAAAGCTTTGCCAGGGGCAAGTAGCCTCACTGCCTACACTGAACCTTGTATAGACCTTATAATGTGGGTCTATAGGATCTGGTTAGAGCTTCCATTCTTTGGTGTGGTGATGGATTATCTGGTCTGGGGTATTGGATTGTACACCTGCTACTAGTTTAGGCCTTTTAAAATATTCAGATAGTGAAAAAGAAAACTTTCCAAACCAAGACAGATCATGTAATGATATTCTATGGGTGATTTTAAAAAAGTCATATCCCTCAAGTTAAATCACACACATAGCAATTCATTAGCAAGCACTTAGAAAAATGCTGCTAGTGGGTTCCAGACCTTAAACAAATTGCCTGAGCAATACAGTGACGGCTTAAACTGAAGGTGTGGCAGTGTGGTGATTACTACTGATCAGCTTTTGGTATGAAAATCGCTCAGCAGAGTTTATATGGCATTACAGCATGTGACTCTCAGCATGCTGGTTTTAGAGCTGGAACAGTGAAGCAGCACCAGTTAAAAAACTCGAAGTAACGGGTTGTATGAATCCTTAAGTTAGCGTTCTGCCTATTAAATCCTACAGATTCCAGGCCATACAGCTGACAAGAAATAGTGCATATTGGCAAAGTAAAAATGCTTTTCAAAAATCATTTTCAAATTTTAACAGTAACAGGTTCCGGAACTAATATAGTATTATGAATAATAAAATAGTATTTTCTGATTCTCATGGCTTAATGCCTAAGCCAGGGGTCTCAAACTCACGGCCCGCGGGCCATTTGCAGCCCTCGATACAATATTTTGTGGCCCTCGCCGGCAAAAGCTTCCTTATAGTTCGCTTCAGTGCTCCCAAGTAATCCGCCGCATCCCCGCCGCTAAACGAGGGCTGCAGAGCCCCCAAATCGCCCGGGGGGCAATCCGCCGGCATTTCCTGGAAGGGGCAGAGCTTTCAGCTTCAGCTCTGCCCCTCCTGACGTCAATCGCCACACGGATCGCCGCCTATCCCCGCCCCTCTCTGTGAAGGAAGAGTGAGAGGGGCGGGCAGAGGCGGCGATGCGCCGCGATTGTGAAATTCCTTATGCGGCCCAGCCTCATCCTGACTTTGCCTCCTGCGGCCCCCAGGTAAATTGAGTTTGAGACCCCTGGCCTAAGCTCTAGAACTAACATTTAAATTACAGTTATTTTTTTGCATTTAACTGCAACTAGCATTTTCTGAAATAAAAGAATTCAACCACACTTAAAGGACTGCTTCACATATTTGCAAACATTTTACAATCCTTTCCAGGGAATCTTTGATGCTAAGTTTTTATTTTATGTTCACCATGCAACTCCTGACTTCAGTAACCACTGAAAGCTATATACCTAATGGTGGCTTGATTATTAAATGTGAAATATAATGCAGCTATGAGCATAAAAATCCTGATATTCAATGTAAGTCAACCGTGAAAGTCCTGAGGTAGTAAATCTGGTAACACCAAAGGACAAAATTGTAAAATATGTGTATGCATGCATGTAAGATGAACATTTGCCTTGGAGTAAAATGGACCAAAATGTATATTTCCTAAGTAGTTGTCACGTACAGTATACAATAATAATCTGACAGGTTTTGGACAAATTTAACTCCTCATGTGGGATTCTCTTTTTTTTAGAATCCCTCACTGGACATCAGTTGCTCAGTTACACTATCAGAATGGTGGAATGCAAGTAGGCAGACTGCCCAGTATCTTTGTATGGGTTGTTCCCAGAAAAGTGCATTTGAAAAGAAAAATGAAACATTGAGAATTCCCCAAAAAGAGATGGAAAAGTCCAAAACCTACCAAAGCTGTCAGATTAATAAAACTGCTGTAAGTGGCAACAACATGTCCTTCAAAAAAGAGTTGGGCAAGATTTTAAATAAATAACATTAGTAGGTTGTAAATGTAGTGATTCAAGGAGTAAAAATTGAAATAGGGTATTAAAAGTAAAGTAAATACCAATGGCTCCAAGTCACCAAATTCATTCATGATGGCATGGGTACACCTGTGCACCGTGATCCAAAAATGTGTTCACTTCATCTCCATACTGATCAATTTACTGACAAATACACTAAAGTTTTACTTTTGCAAGCCCTTTACTTAGGAAGGAAAACTTTAGCCAAGTTCTGAATATGGATTACAGTCCCCACTTGGTCAGATTGGGTGTATAATGTCAATTGTATTCTGCCATATTGCGTATTAATTTATGGACATTGTGGTACTACTGTAAAATTTGACGACGTACGGTTGTCCTGGAAACAGTCAAACCTTATGAACAACTAGCCCTCCTATTAATTATGTGTCCTAAATATGATGTTCTGAGTTAATTATATATACTACCTTTATTTGGTTCTATAAGGCAGGGCTTTCCAACCCTGTCCTCAAGTACCACCAGCAGTACTGGTTTTGCAGTAAATCACAAACATTCACTCACACACAAACACAGACACGCGGAAGTGACTAGATCGAGACGGGGGAGGGCAGGATGCGTGCAGGTGCAGCTGTGTGAGAATCTGCAGCATGCTATGCAGCCGCATTGCACCGCATCTAATGGTTATGGACACTAAGCAAGCACTCTGTGTGCCTCTAAACACAAAACATATTTTCGTCGCAAAAGGCAACAGTCAAGTTCTATTTTTGATGATCAGAGTTGGAAATAGCATTCTGAACTAAATAGATTCAGGTGATCCTGGTGCTTACCAGGATTAACAAGGGTACCTGTTTTTAATGCCTACTTTCAATTTTTACACTTTGATCTCAGTACAGGTGCAATGTAAGTTGTTTGAAGTATGGGTTTTAAAGTCTCTAATAACCATATTGTAGCCTTTCATTTGATGAAGAGAAAGTATACCTACCGTATAAGTTATTTTCTTAGCTAAAAGTGACCATTTTTGTTTTTCCTACATAATGTCGTAAGCTCAGTTTTGTGAAACAAGAGGTTGTCCACTGTACGTTTTACTGCACTTATCATGTCAAAAGATTATCTTATTGTCTAGATATCGGCATGGTTTTATAAGCAAGGACAAAGAAGGAGAAAGAAGCTGTGCATTGCTAATGTTAGTTTTACAAAGGCCTTTCTCTTCCTTACTCCATAAGACCTGATAAAACATAAAAATGTTTATCTTACCTAATGTAAGTGTTATATGTAGTATACAGATGGAAAATGCAGCCAAACTAAACAAGCAACTTTACTTCACAAATCTAAGTAGTTTTATTATTTATGAAAAAGTTAATTGGTAACTTAAAAGGGCAATCGTGTTTCTGCTAAGAAACAGTCTATAGAATACAATTGTGAACCCAAAGACTTTGCCCAGCAAAAAGCAAGAATGTTAAAGTACTAAGCTTTCACAAATGACCACATTTTGCCTTCAATCAATATAAAGGCTAATTAAAAACACGTGATATGTAATCTGCACCAAAGCAATAACTAAAGATTGAATGCAGTCTTTTCCCTTTGTAAAATATATATATAATAATAATTCTAAAAAAAACAGTGCCGTTTGGTAGCCCATTAACCAATAGGCATTACTACGTCTGCTAAAATTTTTCGATATTCAGTGTCCAGCTAACGCTGCTTAAAAATTCTGAAGCTCATACCGATGAACAGTCATCTTTAAACTTATTACAGAATAAGCTCAAGATTGTTATTCACTTAATTGGAATAGGCAATCTTTTTGCAACCCTTTCATCATCTCCTGACATTAAGTACCAGGATCTGAAGGCAATAATTCAGGAAAGACACGTACTTGACTGCAAGGTCTTGGCTGAGATTTCTGTAGTTGATGCACCAAGGCCTAGTGGAGCCCGAGCGGCCAACCGAAAGTAGTATAAGGTGTTTGGCTTCAGGCCTTGCAGCCGATATGAAGAGGCTGGCTCAATGGTGATTGACTGCTAAACAAAGAAAGAAAGCAATGATACAAAAGTCTCTTTAAAAAAGGCCTGTAAACATTTATTCAGTAAATGGTAATAAAGAGAGGGTAAAATATACAAAAATACAATAACCTTTATTTCCTGTTTGATTCACTGTAGATGCTGACATTTTGCCAAAAGAAAAAAAATTATGTTCATTTTTGAATTACTTTAGATCAAAGTGCCACAGTTTTGTGCAATTCCTTTTTTTCCCTCTTCTTTTTAATGGTTACTTAACCAAATAGGAGAAACATATAAGTGCAGTGTATCCAATTACAGACTACATCTTAACACAACATTATCAAGCATGAACAAACCTTTGCATTTTACTTTTACTGTTAATCAATTTGTCTGAAGTCATAAACCGATGATACAGAAGGTATCCTTTTACACTCCTAAATGGGAGGGAATGATAAAGGGGTAGGAGGGAACATTGATACAAACCTGCCTCTACCTGTCTGACAATTTGACTTTAGCCAAAAGTCAGTGATTACCGGGATTGGGGGATATGAAGAGCGATGGACAATGCACAGAGGTACGTGAATCCAGCATGAACAAACCTCTGCATTTTAATTAGGTAGCCTTGCTTGGGTCAGGTGTCCTTCAAGTGAAAATGAGGTTTACATTCAATGTGTTGTAACTTATACCCTAGGTGGTCTTCAAGTGATTACATAATCTAGATATTAAGCCCCTAGGCTTTTGGATTTTGAGCATTCCAATAGAGAAATATGTTAAGATAATTAAGTTAGAAGAAAATTGTGTTAAGCTTAACGTCTTAGACATAAATATTTATAAAACTCCCTGCTAGTGATGTTCTGGTTATTATAAAAGCATACTTGAAACAGGGAAAAAAATCAAATTAGATATTCATCTCAGTAGAGGGAAGGTTCTTGATAATACAGAAGCTTCTTGATTCATCCTGGTCCCCACTGTCCCAGCACTGGCTCCCATCCGCATATGAGCATGGCTGTACTGTCCCTGCTTGAGTACAATCCCTACATGCACAGTACAAAGAGCAGCTTTTTGCTATTGGGCATGTGTACGGGAGTCCAGCCACAAAGAAAAGAGAGACTTGGTCAGCAGCAGTAGGCTTGAGGAGGATCTGGGAAGTCTCTGAAGCATCCAGAGGCTTCCTACTACTTAGGTAAGTATCTATTTTTTTCTCCTCACAGGTTTTGCTTTAAAACGTGAACTGAACATAAACTTGAGATAATTACTAATTGTACGCGCAGAAATAATGGCAAACATTAATATATTTAAAACTTCTAAACAGGAGTTTTTCATGACAGTCTGCTGCTTAATTCAGATACAAAACAAACAGAAATAATGAAATGTTATCAACAATATTGTCTCATCCAGATAAAAGTGTTTTGCCTTCTAAATAATGTTTTCTACAAAACTGTTTTAGATTCATTTAAAGGGACTCTGAGCAGTGCAGAAACTATGGAAAGATGCATATCATTTTGAAGCTCTCTTTCTCCTCTTTCCAATGATATATAAACCGCTGCCCTACGCCTTTTAGTTTTCGCTATTTTCACGATTGAAATCGCGACCGCTGCAATTTCGATCGCGAAAATACCGCAAATTAAAAGGCGTAGGGCGGCGGTTTATATATCATTGGAAAGAGGAGAAAGAGAGCTTCAAAATGATATGCATCTTTCCATAGTTACTGCACTTTTAGAGTCCAGCATTTTATTACACAGGTTGATTTTTCCACAAAGTCGGCAGCTCCATTCAGCACAATGCAATGAAATACAAGGAAACCAGGGGGATATAATTACAAACATCATGCTGGTAGGTGTGAGGATAAAATTAATTAGTTGTGGGTATGCTTAAAGGCATACCCACAGGCACTGCTCGGAGTCCCTTTAAAATCTTCTGCTACTTTTCTGCAACCCTTATCTCATATATGGGACCCTATTAAGAGTGGCTAAAGCTAGGTGAGTTAGCAAACAAGCAATAATAGTCTTTTTAAATGCACCTGAAGCAAGTACAGAAACCTACACTGTGGTCCCATAAGACACAGTTTAAAGTTCCAATTGTCTACTAGCACATTATTTATAATAAATCTGTGCCATTTCTGCAGGATCACTACAGATTGTTGAGACTGGCAAACCTGCTATTTCCTTCATAAATCTGGCCTAGTAACTGTTAGTTATTGATCAGGGTTACTTAAAAATGATCACCTGGTATAATAGCAGTGCTCGAATACTGATAGTTCGTACAAGTGAACTTTTGTTGTGTGCATGTGTGGAGATTTTTGTATACATTTGTGCTCGCTAGACAATTGTGAGACAGAGTTATAGTAACCTTTTTCTCTAAGCATAATATATTTTAAAATGTAATACTTCACTTAAGACCTAATACCACAGCAGAAAGAGCATCACTTCAACATTCAACAAATTACCTCCTCTGTTTGATCTCCCTCTTTATAATAGAGCTCATAGCTGGAAATCGTGTCTGACCGTGGGGGGGTCCAAGATAATAATATACTTGTTTCTGATTCGGCTTCTGCTTTGAAGTTGAGAGGCTGACTGGGAACTGCAAGAAGAAAAGTTTTATTACCGCTTACAAACATCAGCACTAATAGCACTAATAGGGTCATTTACTAAAATGTATTGTGCAGCATTACACTTTTATATTGCTCACCTCACCATGGATCCGTTATTACAGAATAGGTGAAACATATTCATTTTTAGAATAAAAAGAAAGATTCAGAACATGACAATGTGATATTCTCATGAGCATGTGTAAAAACAATTGAATCTTGATAGAGCTTTTTATTTCAAACTATACTGACTTATATCAGCTACTTAAACTTAGTGGAGCTCTATGAAACACAGTGAACTGCAAGTCAGCTAGACGAGTTGATAATAATAATCATAATAATACATAATCTGGTGCCTGCCCGTATATAGCACAAACCGCTTAATAAGCTAGGCATCTATTTATACCAATCTCTCACCTTTTGATCAGCACTGGAGATAATCCTCCCTTTTTTATATTTTAATTGTTTATTTTTTAATCTGCACTGTATCCTAACCCCACTTCCTAACTGGGTAATCACTAGCATTAAAAACTTAAAGAAAGGTATGAATGACCCTAGAACTGGGTTTAATAAAAAATTGTAAATAATTGTAATAAAGTATAAAGGAATTATGGAAACTGATTGTAATCTATTTTCATTTTTTATTTATTTTGGATTCAGTATTGCTTTACACAATATATACACTTGTCACTAGCTGTCCTCAGTGGGGGTTATATCTAATCCCTAATATAGTCATGTGTTTCTACTATAAGCTAAAGTACATTTTTTGGGGAAGCCATTCAACTCATCGGTATGTTTTTGAAACGTGGGAGTAACCTGTATTGCCTAGAGGAGAACATATAAACTCTGTGCAGACACTGTCCTGGATCAGATTCAAACCGGCAACTTAGTGCTGCAAGGCTACCCACTAAGTCAAATTTTTAGTCACAATGCATTCTGTAAAAACCATACAAAATCAAATACAATATAGTCAGAGTAAAGAAGTTGCACTGTTCAATTTAATGTTGGCAGATTACACCACAAATAGGGGCTGATGAAAAGGCTGTGCAAACGAGTGAGCGCAGCACACTGTTTGGTATAACGATAAAAGTTACAGGACAACTACTGAGAAAAATTGTAACATTTAAAATACATGAAAACACATATCAATAAAAAGTTTTTGAGTTTTCTCCTAGGAGATACTTTTTCATCTTCAATTTAAAATAACTTTTTAGCACTTTACAATAGAAAAAGTACCAAAAAGTAGGTGAAAATGCACTTTTAGAGTTGAATTTAAATTTGTGGTAGCATCTAATTGATGTTTTGTGGCCCAAACAGTGGCTTCCTCAGATATCCAACAAATCTAATAAAGTGAGATTTTCTAGATAATATTAAACTGGATCCTTGGAGAGAAAAAAAATCTAAAACATAATGAGCCAATTGCAGTTCACTTTGTCTCCATTTTTTTTCTCCTAGGTGATATTTTCACATAGTATCAATAAAATGCCATTTAGGTCACCAGTAAGGCTCGGTCCACACTACATGCGGTTGCAGAACGCAATCCGCGGTCAAGGTTCCGGTTTTCAAAAACCGGAACGTAGGGATAACAAAACGGATTTGTGCTGCATTTTTGCAGCACGTTTCCAGTCTGTTCAGTGGCCGTGGGTGGGAGGGCCATCATGCTGGAGTGTGTAGCAGGCAGGAAGGGGGGCAGTAGGCTCGGACCCTCCCCCCCTCACCTGGATGCCCCCCTTTCTCGCCCCCCCTCCAGCTAGTTTCTTTTAAAATCAATTCAGCAGCAGGGAACTCACTTCTTTGTTCCACTGTGCTCGCCATGTCACTTCCTGCATGGCCGCCCCAATTAAGTACAGAGGGCGACATTGCAGGAAGTGACGCAGCAAGTGGTGTAATGCAAGAAAATGAGTGAGTTCCCCGCTCACTGTCGATTGATTTTAAAAGAACCTAGCTTGAGGGGGAGCGGGGAAGGGGGTCCCAGGTGAGGGAGGGGGGTCCTCCCAGCCACTGTGCTCGCTGCCCCCCTTCCTGCCTGCTACCCCTCTCCAGCATGGCGGCCCCCTCCCCACCCACAGAGAGGGCTGGGACACTGGAAACAGATCTGTCTCTGTGTCCAAAGCAGTCTGTGTAGAGAGAGATCCATTTTTTACATTGGTTTTCACTACCCCTGCGTGTATCTGGGGTCTGTGAAAACCCTGTAAATCCGGATCCTCCGTTCAGTTTTTAACAGGAGAACCTCTGGATCTCCCGCGGATCAATTTTTAAAGCGGGTGAAGACGGAAACTATTTTTAACATTTCTATCCGTGGCGCCCTTTTGGTCCGGGCCCCAAAACGGAGCCACGGATACGTTCTTAAATCAAATATGAACCGGGCCATAGCAAGAAAATACTCAGAATAAGTTTACCAGGACTTTTTCACCTACTTTTTTTAGTTGAAGAGTGCTAAAAAGTTATTTTAAACAGAAGATAAAGAATAAATATTATCTCCTAGGAGGCCGATCAGAATGGTGTGATGGAGGAATTGCAAACTTCACCAACAGATAGAGACAAATAGAGTATAAATAGACTAAAGACATTATGGTGTTCATGCCAGAGAAGTGAACAGAAAATTATTTTTAGAGGAATGATCACTCTGGCTTCTCTAGTACCAGGTAAAGAGGACAGCCCTCTGCCAACATCCCCCTCATGAACGTGCACTCACACATTCATTAGTCAAGACCGGACAGATAACATTTACATTGTGCTTTTTTCCTGACGGACTCAAAACGATTGAGCTGCAGCCACTAGGGCGTGTGCAGCCAACGTGCTGGTTTACTGAACAGGAAGAACAGTGATTTGAACCCTAATCTCCTGTGTCAGAGGCAAAGCCCTTAACCAGTACACTATCCAGCCACAGCCTAGTTAGTGGATGCCTGCCTAGTCTTGCTGTTGGTCTTAACCACTTCAGCACCACAGGGTTTTTTGCTTAAAAACCAGAGCAATTTTCACATTTCAGCGCTCCTCCTATTCATTCACCAATAACTTTATTGCTACTCATCAGATGTAAATGATCTATATCTTGTTTTTTTTTGCCACAAATTATGCTTTGTGAGGGTGATATTTGCTTTTAGTAATTATGTTATTATCTGTGCATTTTAAAGGGAAAAATGAGAAAAAAAAAGAAAAAATACACTATTTCTCCATTTCCATCCACTATAGTTTTCAAATAAACAATGTTACCATAGGTAAAACACACACATTCTATTTGCTAATTTGTCCTGGTTATCTCAACATTTAAATAATGTTCCTAGTACAATGTATGGCGAAAATATATTTGTTTCTGGTTTGTGTTTTTTGTTTTCTCATTGTACTCTATCAGTAATTAAAAGCCCTTTTCTTCATGATTAACAGTAATACACTCTCATGGCATACATATTTTAAAAGCTAAGTCCCTAGGGTAACTATGTATTCTCTTTTCAATGCTGTCACTTTTGTTGTTTTTACAAGTATTTATTTGGGGGTATAGAGTACATGAAAATAACAGTTTTATTGCTTTTCATTCAGTTTTCCGGTAAAAAAAAATCACATGACTTATCCCTCAGTTGTCAAACACCACAAAATCTATTCTCTCACTTGTCACGGTTAAAATGATACCCTATATACATAATCAGATAGCTTATTGGGCATACAGCACACTGTTTACCACAAGTACGCCTATCTACTCCCCTGAGCCCCAGGTAAAGTTCTGTGGGGAGTAGATAAGCGTAGCAAGGGTTTCAAAGTGGTTAAACCATAAGTATAATATTCTTCCAATTGCTTGTTCCCTGTTGGTTATGAGGGTAATAAACCAGGTGGTGCACCCGCTGGTTGTCTCTTTTCTTTGTTTTTGCTAGTTAAAAATGAATAGACTTCCCCGCATATAAAGTGGCAAAGCTATTCTAAAGTGCTGCTTCACAACTTGATAAATAGCCTGTAGCTCTATTCTGTCAGTTAAGATTCAATACTGTATTTTGCATTTTTAATGACCTTTTATAAATCAGCCCCATGTTGAGTCATTTTGTGAGTCAGAAGAAAACAATTATGGCTATTACAAGGTATTCGGTGGCTATTTGCAGGAAAGCATTTATAAGATATTCTTCTTGAGTAATCAGCACTGGAACATAAAACCATCCAAACAAGCACTTGAACTCTGCATGACATGAAGAAATGTTCACATTCAATTTCTGGTGGGATGTTTTAAGTCTACTGTACATTTAACTGAACAGTACACTATGAACTGTTACAAATAGCAGGTCTTTTTATAGTCACCTTGCAATACTTCTCTCAAAGCACGCAAACATGCTTAAGCCACACTGTTGGTAAACAATGCTTAAACACAACACAATACCAAGAATCCAAGAAATATTAAGACCATACTAATATCAATTATACTTAAAGAGACCCTGAAGCGAAAAAAAATTATGATATTATGATTTGTATGTGTAGTACAGCTAAGAAATAAAACATTAAGATCAGATACATCAGTCTAATGGTTTCCAGTACAGGAAGAGTTGAGAAACTCCAGTTGTTATCTCTATGCAAACAAGCCATTAAGCTCTCCGACTAAGTTAGTCGTGGATCGGGCTGTTATCTGACTTTTATTATCTCAACTGTAAGTGAACTGTTTACTTTTTCTCTGCTAGAGGAGAGGTCATTACTTCACAGACTGCTCTGAAAGAATCATTTTGAATGCTGAGTGTTGTGTAATCTGCACATATTATAGAATAATGCAATGTTAGAAAAAACACTATATACCTGAAAATAAAAGTATGAGAATATTTTATTTGCTGCTAATCTTCTAGTAATTATTCATAGTGCACAACCAATTCATTATATCATATATATTTTTTTCGCTTCAGTGTCTCTTTAAGCATTTATTTCTACAGCTATATTTTAATTGTATTATTAATGTTAATGATTTTCTTTCTCCTACTTATATGGTTACCATAATATATTTTTAAGCAAGTTATGATGCTGTACTTTTTACTTTGTATTGTTTAACCACTTCAGTTCCAGTAATTTCTTGCTCCTTAAGGACTGGAGACCGCTGGTACAAAAAACAGGGCCTACCAATGTCACGCCATTCACACTTGCTCTGCCATCCCTATGTCAACAGAGCCCCGTGAGAGTGTCAGGAGCCATATTCATTGTGACTCTGTGATCACTGTGAGCCTCACTGTGAAGGGCATGATCAGCGGTAGTGCCAGGGTAATTGAAATCTATGCCCTGGCAGGAATAACAGGTCTCAAAAATGGTGTAGATTTCAATTAGTGTGGTCCAGAAGCCATTAAAGGGAACCTTAAGTGAAGCTAAGGTGTTACGTTTCATGTACCTGGGGTTTCATCCAGCCATATGCAGTCCCTCCTGTCCTCCTTGTCTACTGCGTTCCACCGCTGGGCCCCTCTGAAAGCTGTCTAACTGAGGCCTGTCCTACTGCAGATGCACAGCCCCAGCCTCAACCATTCTTTGCATGTGCAGTTAGCAAAACATGCAACTGCACATGCGCATAATGCTCCTGGCCACGGGAACTGGATCGAGGCGGGGCTGTCCCTGGGCTGTGCAGGCGCAGTAGCCCATGACAGGGCTCAGTCAGACAGCACAGCAGCAGAACACAGCAGACCAGGAAGACAGCAAGGAACCTGAAGAACAACAGGGGGCTGGAATAAACCCTAGGCAAGTGAAACTAAACACATTAGCTTCACTTAAAGGGACACTTAAACCAGGAATAAAAAATCAGTTCTACTTTCCTGTGGCTTCTACCAGACCCGTCCAGCCATCCCATGCCCTCGCAGTCACTCACAGAGCCTCTGGTCCCCCGCCGCCAGCTAGTTTTGTTTCCGCTGAAAGGCCAACAGCCTGTCAGCGAAAACAAAACTATTTGGCGACAAGGAACCAGAGGCTCCATGATTGACTGCAAGGGCAGGGGACGACTGGAGTAGGCTGGTAGAAACCCCAGTCAAGTAAAACTGATTTTTATTCTTGACTTAAGTGTCCCTTTAAGGTTCACTTTCCTACTTTTTAAAAGTGCGTCATCTGCATCTCCCAAATCTCCTCCTCAAACACAGACAATCACATTATCCCTTCCCTGCTGATTGGAGCAGACGTGTGGCTGTTACAGTAGCAGTTTTCCTATCTAATGCATGGGGGGATGCAGTTTCAACAAGTCTCATAAGTAGGTTTGGCACAGCGATGTGATGGCAGTGTGGAGGTTTTAAGTGATGTGGAGGGTGTTGTTTTGGGAAAACAAGAGGCAGTGACTACCGGAGCCAAAACAGGATCTGAATGCTAAGGGACCTATGCATGTCCGGCCAGATTATAGCGTCAAGAAATCTAAAAGCTGACGACCCTCAGAGGTGTGTTGGGGTTAAGGGGCTTACACAGTTACTTAAGTTACAGTGTTAATTAAGAACAGAGTAGAAAACATGTTTAAAAAAAGTGTAGGTTTTAAAATAAACCATCAGAAGCACACATTTGAAATCATCTGAATTCCCCTAAAAAGTAGATAAAAACAGACCTGTCTAATGATGAACTGCATAAATACCTCCAGAACTAACCGCACTGCTCTAACTGCTGGAATTTAGCTGCAGTCATACAAGTAGTATACTTGTAATAATAACATTTTATACACTGTAAACCGTTCTTCTACTCTGTTTACTTGTTATACTGCCTGTGTTTGTTGAATACATGCTTAGCCAAATTTCTCATCAGTGTAAACTTAACTGGCCAATAAATCCGATTACGATACTTTTTATAGTATGACATTGTATTAAAATTGTATTTGTATTAACTAACATTTAATAATTAAGGAACATCTTCAGAAAACCTGTAGTATATAAATCCACAACTACAATCTAAGAGAGAAATGTTTATTAAAGACTTGATACTTTATCTTGTTCTGTGAACATTTTCCACTTCCCAATCTAGGCAGCTAAAAACTGTGTTAAAATTCAACCATAGCACGGTCAGATCTGCAGCTTCACCCAGCTTCTCTGATAGCCTCTCTCCTTATCCACTTCCTTCTGAGGAGTCATGCTGCCTGCTCTCTTTTTTACAGTACTCTGCTCATGTTAATTTTGCTTCATACTGAACACAGCATAGCTGTCTTGCCTTTGCACACATTACAGTAAACATCTTGACTCATTAGAAGGGATGGGGGTGAAAAGTCTGCTATCAAAATTTTTATTTGGCTGGATTAGTAAGAGGAAAGTTTTTCCTGGGTAAGAAGGTACACTGTAAGAAGATGTTACCGGGTAAGAAACGGGTGACTTCTCTGGCATGATGGCTTGCTAAAGGACATTCTAGGTGAGTTACTAGATTTATCACAAAATAACAATGAGCAACACATCTAGCATGTAACATGTTTATAATATAAAATAATATAAAATTATTAATTCTGTCCAACTCTAATTTAATACCTACATACCAAGAATTTAAATTCTGACACAATGGCCCATATGCAATTCACTTTTTCAGTGTTTTCTCCTAGGAAATCATTTTTCATCTTTGATTTAACCACTTGCCGACCGCGCACTCATAACGCGCGTCGGCAAAGTGGCAGCTGCAGGAACAGCGACGCAGATCTGCGTCACCGGCTGCAGGCTACTTAATCAGGAAACAGTGGCTGTTTCCTGTCATTTCACGGCGGGGGGCTCCGTGAATAGACTGCGGGCTGCCAATCGCAGCTCGCAGGCTAAATGTAAACACAAGCGGAAATAATCCGCTTTGTTTACATTTTTACAACGCTGCTACAGTAGCAGCGTTGTAGTAGATCAGCAATCCCCGGCCAATCAGCGGCCGGGGATCGCTGTCACATGACAGCGGGGAGCCTGTTAGAGGCTGCACAGGACAGATCCGTTCCTGTGCAGCCTCCGATCTCTCGGGCAGGGAGGGAGAAGAGGGAGAGGGGGAATCTTGCGGTGGAGGGGGCTTTGAGGTGCCCCGCCACCCACAGCATGCAGGAGCGATCAGACCCCCCCAGCACATCATCCTCCTAGTGGGGAAAAAAGGGGGGCGATCTGGTCGCTCTGCCTGTCATTTGATCTGTGCTGGGGGCTGTAGAGCCCACCCAGCACAGATCTGAAAAAACAGCGCTGGTCCTTAAGGGGGGGGGTAAAGGCTAGGTCCTCAAGTGGTCAAAATAACTTTCCAGGACTTTTTAAACTAAAAAAGTACCAAAAAATAGGTGAAAAGGTACTATCAAAATTATTTTGAGTATTTTCTTGCTTTATGTTGGCTTGAAATGCATTTTATTGACAAGTTTAAAAATATCACCTGGGAGAAAACATAGGAGAAAAAGTGAACTGCATATGGCCCAATGACCCTTATTCGATTTGTTTTCTCCTCTGTGATATGTTCACACCTTATAAAATGATTTTTAAGCCACCAGCAGTACCTTTTAACCTACTATTTGGTACTTTTTCAATTGCAGAGTGCTGAAAAGTTGTTTTAACCAGAAGATTAAAAAAAAAATATTTCCTAGGAGAAAACTTAGGAGAAATAGAGAATTGAATAAGGGTACATTTTTATAAATAATAATAATAATATTAAAAGCCTTGAACCACATTTCTTGTTCACTGACAATTTTGTGAGTCTGAGATGAGCTTAGAAAGTATTTCCTGAGAGTTAAAACTTCATGGCTATTGTAGTATAATGTAAATTGCATGCGGTTTGGAACTGGGCCAATTAGATTAGCTTCCTGATGATTTTGGTTGGTTCATTTCCAAGCTGCATATATTTTGCATGATAAGGAATCCCTCTAATCAAAGGTGTTCTTCAAACATGCTAACATCAATAAGAGGAAAAAACAACAATTTTTGTTTCTTAATTGTGCGTGAAAATTTCCAGTGTGTGAAGATGCTAAATAAAATGTAATCATTAAAGAAAGAAAAACTTACCTCCTGTTTGAGTGATGACTTGTATTTCATTTGAAAGAGGCCCATCTCCAACAGAAGTAAATGCCAAGACCTTCACTGAGTATGTTTTCTGAGGCACCAAGCTTCCTATAGTGGTAATTTGACTATCAGCAACATTATACTTCGTCCAACTATTTATGTGTTGAGTTGGGTCCATAGTATAATAAACTCTGTAACCCTGTATCTGTCCATTAGGTTCCTCCGGCTCTTCCCACTGAACTAGTATAGTAGTTGAGCTCAGCATGCGGGCTTGTACATTCCTCGGAGCACTGGATGGAGCTTGTTCTGAAGTCCTTGTTAAAACAGGCTCACTAGGTGGACCACGTCCAATGTTATTTACTGCAACAACTCTAAATTCATACTCTGAATATGGGCTTAGTCCTGCAACACTGTAGCGTGTTGTTGCAATACCATCAATTTCTTTAAATGTTTCTTCAGAATTCTTCGGCTTGTGCTGGATGATGTAGTAGGTGACAGGTTCAGGATTTCCAGAATCCCAGGTTAATGTGATACTTGTAGCAGTGGTTTCTGTTACCATAGGTGTCCCAGGCGGCCTTGGCAAAGCTTAAAATAAAATTAAAAGACACTGACTAAATACATCATTGGTGCACATCACCTTTTTCAGAACAAAAGTATAGTATAATGACTTAGTTATAGAAGGGACTATTATAAACCAGTGAACGTGTAACATAAAGTAGTATAATAAATGTTAGGAGACATGCTAAATCTCTGTTCTACTGCTTGATCAGTTGCAAAAAAACAAACTAAAAAAAAAAAACTTGCTTTGTTATATTTATAGTGTGTAAAGTATCTCAATAGCTTCACCAAATTTTCCTTATGTTCAAAGGTACCGGTTCCTGATCATTTATGACAACATAAACCTCAAACATTGCCGGACTTTGTTAAACTCTAAAGTGGAACATTGTTCATTATCCTTCTAAAATGGGATATACACTATTTATTTATAGTCACTCGATTTTTTTTGTTTTCAATTGATATTACATATGATTTTACGATCGATATTATGATTTATTATTGTATGACCGACTAAAAACTAACATTGCAGATCTATCTTTTGATCTATTTTAGCCCTTATTGTCAATCGTAATATCGATCGAAAAAAACAAAATCAAGTGGTAATTGAATAGTGTATGGCCAGCTTAAGGAAAAATACATAGGTCCTTCTTTTGGGGAACCTCTGCACAATCTATGTGACTACAAAAGAGACCATAGCTGTGGGGGTAGCATTGGTTTCTGGATGATTGATTCGCATAAAAGCATTTGAATGCGTATGTGCAAAAAACTTACTTGTGTGTCTCACGTAAGTTTTGTAATCCTGTGACATGTATACAAGCACATTTTTAAAGATACTGAGTGAGTGGCAATTCTATTTCTAAAGCATTTAGATTTTGGGAGACAAGTAAGATCGTGTTTCCCAATTATATCTGCCAACCGGGTCCTTTTTATAGGCTTATTCTGCTACTATCCTTTAGACTTTTTTATGTTGATTTGATTGAACAAATATTACCATTATTATTACGATCATTTAAAAATACTGAACCTGATTGAATATACCGTATAGATTGTGACAATAAAGTGATGCTTGATTGCATTTATGCAAGTTATGCTGGTAATTACACCAGCAAGGTTTTGCAGGATTTTAAATGCAGATTGTATACAATGGGCCCTGGGGACCCTAGCTTCACAAAGGGGTTAGGCAACTTTTGTAGCTATGCAAGAGCGCTACAAGAAAATAAATATGTGACATTTTAATGAGATTTTTATGGCATGGTATTATCGTTGTATTTTTTTGTCTTTATTGCAGTTACTCCCATTGTATTTTTGCCTGAGGAAGCGGGCGAGACCTGTGAAACACGTTGAATATTTTTGGAGTAAGAATTAAAGCTATTTTTTTGATCAAATAGAATTTTTGTGTTTTTCATGGGGAGGTAAATCCACACTTACCCCCCATCTTATGTGTTTTTAATCTTGATCATATTTTATCCTGTTGGCGCCTCTGTTGCTTCTATATACAATTGTGATCCACCTGGTGGATGGGTGTGCACACCCTTTGTTTTCTTTCTACAGAGAGAGACTTTTTAACCTGAGTGGGGACAGTTCTAATATCCCCTCATATGCAATTAGTGGTTGCCTGACCTTGGCAACCCATATTTGTGAGTATATTTCATTTGCTGCTACTTATATCTCCAACACAATCAATATTACACTATTGGGGGCTCTCGATTGTGTTTTTCTTTGTCTTTCATTATTATATTATTGCCCAATGTTGACTGCCTGCCTGCCATACTGATTTTTTTTGTCTCCAGTACGTTATAAATCTTGCATTAAAAATTTGGGTCAGCGAGTATTGTCAGCACAAAATCTAGGCAAGCAGCATTTATTAAAAATAAATTATTATGGAAGCCTAAAAGTCTCACTCCCTTTAGCTTTTCTATGCTTTGCTTGGTTTTCTTTGTAGCTTGTAGTATGCAAAATTACCTTTAACAGTTATCTGTGCTATTGCTTCTATAACACCAAGAGTTGACATTGCCACACATGTATAATTAGCTGATTGTCTGACATCAGTTAACTCCAGTACATTTCTTCCAATGGGCATATCATCCTCCGGTGTAAGATCTTCAGCACCAAGCATCCATTTTACGTATGGCATTGGTGACCCTACTGCAACGCATGTGATATTGACGCTTCCACCAGGCATTATCTCATGATTTGTAGGTGGAATAGAAAACCGTGGAGCAATTCGACGAACTGAACAGAATAAAGAGAAAGAATAAATTATGAAAAATCTCATGTAGTATGATTGCTTTCCATTCTAGAACCATGCACATTACAAAAACACATTCAAAGCTCAAGGCTTATATCACATTTATAATGTATATAGCAAACGTATACACATCAATTTTTCTAGAGAAAACATTTTACAGTATATCGAATTAAAAACATTTAAACACATTTACTTACACCTATCAGGCCTCGACAATTTACCAACTACTGTACAATACACAAACAACATGCAAATACATATGTATATATACATATATATTCAACGAAAACTGGATTGCCAGCATGCTTGTATTTCATAGCCTCAAGTGCTGAGTTGCTTCCAGTGGATGTGAAATAATGTGACCAGGCACATTGACACATCACAGCCCTGACAAGAGTACTGAAAGTATGGTTTTCTCACTTTCAGGCTTAAAATTGGATGCAGTCTACAAACCTAACACTAATGCTATAACAAAAAGTAATATATACAGAAAGACTGATCATTACATGTAAACAAGGCACCGTCAGTTCAAGTACTGGACTTGGACATGCATGCAAGCAAATGACCGAGGTCTAGGCAACCATGCTTTTGGGGTTCTTCATAGTTTCAAAATGAGAATTGTTTCTACATAGATCCTATATTCCTGTCCTTAAAGAGTGTAAATGGGGCATTGGTGGCACGTTGTAAGCAGCTACAAGTTGACTAGGACAAGGGCTGGGTTTAAGAGAAAGAGAGGGTAAGACAAGAGGGGCAGTATTAGATTAGTCTGTTACGTTGTTAACATGTCACTATGAGTGTCAGTGTATTGGAAAAAAAAAGGAGCATGGCAGGGTAAGATTTGTGGTTTGGTTACATCCAAATTTTAGGAAAAGCTACTGGAATGCTGGATTAATAATTAGAAAGGATTCTACTGCAAAATGGTAGATGATTACTAAGAGGTTATTAGTATTTATTACAAGCATTTGCAGAACCTACTCTAAAAAAGCAAAGTGACACATATATTCCTCCTTCAAATATTGAACTGTATTTCTCATGGCAAAAAAAAAGATATAGTATGTGATTGAATGGTACGGCACATTTAGAAATTAGCTAAATTTAGATTTTTTGTATAAAACAAAATGGCCAAAAATATAAACAGTGTTTAAAATAAATAGTTAAATAATTCCCTTTTTTGCCTTGATTTTGGAGAATGTGCCCCAAACGGTTGCTAGCAGAGAAACACAAAATGTGTCAGTGGGGGTGGAAAGTCTTCGGCACTCAAGATCATCAAAACTACATTGCCCATTGCTGGCTGAGCATTATGGGAAATGTAGTTAATGATAATGGCATATTTAATAACATTAAACTCCATTAAGTAGTCAAATAAAATTGGATCAGACTGCTACAATGGAAATAAGGTAGAGCAAATCTGGCATTTTTTAAATGCCAAAGAAAGAAGGTGAGGCTGTGCAGCCAAAACCTAAAATATGCAACTATTAAAAATCAATACTTTGCAATTGATTATCTTTTTTTCTTAAATTGTTATTTATTTATTTTTACAACAAATAAATCAGCTTTAACAAAAAAAAAGAATCTTAAGATTGAAAGTCAGCAAAAATGCATCAAGCTGATAGCTAATGTAGGATATACTGTCTTAAGATTTTAAAATGCAAGCACACTTTCACTATATAATAGTGAGTACTAAGCTATTAAATAAACCTTTTTATATGACCAATGATCTCAACCCCAGCTGGACCAAAAAACAATACTAGTAATAAAATGCAAGCAACCGTGGGACTAAAAGTGTCTTATTTATTGTGTGAGAATAATTGAAGAAGGTAATTATATGTTGGTCTTGAAAAAGGTATGGCAGGCAGGTGTATAGGGAGAAAGGGCAGGCATATTGCATTAGCACAAGACAAGCAATAACTAAACATGCAAAGATACAACTTAAGTGTAGCTTGAAAGAGATCCCCAAGATACACAGCATGTTCCCATGCCTAACCAAAATGCAGTCTATCATTACTGTATATAAAAAGCAGCACTCTAAGCAAGCACTAAATTAACTGATATCAGAAATGCTACTGGATCAAAGGTTGCCATGCACTCAAAGTCATTCTCGCATGCATCTGAATTAGATAATAACAAGCATGAAAAGCATTGCCAAAAAAAAGAACACTAACTAAAAAATAAAAATTAAAAATAAAAATAAAAAAAACACAATGCAGCTACATTCATTTCATTTGTATTCTTTGTTATTGTTGAATTATTATTTTTGTAAGGTGGGTAAAAAGTAAAAAACACACCAACCTTCTCGCAGCTCTGAGGGATGTAGGGGTTTGATGCAGAACACAATGAAATGAGGAAAGGAGAAAAACAAGGGAAACACAGAGAGAGTAAAAAGGCCATATCAAGGCTTTCAACTGCTATTTGAACATCGTTTACTCGTTATAGCTCCCTATACTACAATATAGCATTACTCCAGCTAAGAAACAATAGCTAGATATTTGCATTTTCAAATTCCATACGTGCTCCATTAAAAGTCCTCTGTGTCGCATCAAATCTGCTTATTTTTTGGATGAAAATAAGGAAATAGTAACATATGTCTATGTTAACTAGTTATGTTCCTACAACTGCCATCACTCCAGTAATGAACTGACACAGGCAGAAATAATCCTAGAGCCATTTTTTTCATGCACTGACATGAAAAATATAAAGTATGGATTTTAGTATGGATAAAAGTCAGGGATTCTAATTGATGGAATCCCTCGCCTGCATCATTTACTTTTGGTTTACTGTTATGAACTGTAATTTCTTTTGATCTTAATGTGGTCTCATACGTTTTTATGCCACAATTATTTTATTTTTATTTTTTTTACAAAACAGCCAGTTCTTTACTGCAGTGGAAAGAATTACATCTATTATAAAATATGTCAAAATAAAAGAATAAAAAAATAAAAAAAGAAAGAAAGAAGGAAAGTAGTAGAATAAGTGTGATGAATATACAGTTATGCTCATAATGCTTTTCTGAGGTTAGAATGTTATCCCACTACACACACTGAAGTGAACATTGTAATTCATCATGATGCTTCAAAACTGCAACTCAGTAGAACATCAGCACATCAGCTATTAACTTGGAATTAAAAATGAACTAATCAGGATACATACAATACAAATATAAGAATTCCCAAAATCATCACAAGGCACACATCTAAAATCAAAGTGAAATAATAGTTGATGTGTAAATATACTTACAACCCACACGCAATGACCTATACATTTTTCATCAATTATTCATTGATTTGTTGTCCTCCTTTCTATTTTCATATTAGTGTATATGAACTTCCTGAAATAAAATCCCTTGTGTCCATAGAATGGAGACACTAGGGGTTTGTCATTCCTACCTCTTACATATAGATTTGCAGGGGCAGAATAGCGGGTCCCAGCGCTGTTCGTTGCAACACACTCATATTTGCCCTGGTCAGATTCTTCACTTTGCTCAATTTGAAGTGCACCTGTCCAGATATAAAATACACAGCCAAGAACAAAGTCAGAGTATATTCTGCAATTGACATGTATACCCAGCAAGCCATTAGTAACACAGAAAACCCCGGAGGTCCAATCAACGTCGATTCTTGCTAAAAATTACGCACAAAGGCAATGCACCAATACAAGTAACATTTTAGTTCATCAAATGATTCTTTAAACTAAAAATGCATAAACAGGCATTTATTTACATGTTACATTTTTATTAAAAATGGAAATGAGTGAGACTGCTTCAAGAAAGCATGGCTTTAAAATTAACCCCAAAAAATTATGTTTTGTAGACACAATTCAACTAAATATACTCTTACAAAATAGGTGTATTTAATCAAACAGTGAAATATTGAAGATGTAGTTTAATTTAATAAATAAGGGGCAGATTTTACAAAAAAAATGTATGATGGAAGCCAAAAATTTGCAGCAAGATCAAAAAATGCTGCTTTTGATAAAAGAAAAAAATATATATAAATGTATCAATAATTCACAGTTTTAGTAAAAATATGTATAACTCAAGAAACAAAATTCCCTTAAGACATGCAGATTCTAAAGAAAGACACTTTGGTACCACTTACAATTTAAGAATGTTAGCTGGAAAACAAAGAGTAATTGAATTAGAAAATAAAATGTAGAAAATAATGGCTACTGCCAAGACCAGAAGATGTCTACCAATCACTGCTTGAGGTCCTCTGTAGGCCCCTAAGACACCCAACAAAATCCACAGGTGGGATTAGCAGTGTGGTGTCACAAAACTCAAGAAAAAAAAGAGGAAACAAGAGGAGTTGTAAACATTGTGTCAGCATACTAAAAAACAGTATTACAACCATTCTACTGAGATACTGCAGAGTTGTAAACCTGGGTTTGCCATTGCCTGGAGAATCGATGATTCAAAAAGTCGGTTAAGAAATTCAAGAAAAATTAAGTAAAGGGGAAAAACAATTATGTGAATTTGCAAGAAGAAATTTCAACTTTTTTAATGTTGCTACAAGAAAAAAAAAAAGAAAAAAAAAGAAAAAACAAAAATTGAATAACAAATATAAGACCAAAACCAAAAACATCCTTTTATAACAAGATCAAAAAGATTATGTTCCTGGTTTCCTTCTGCATGTCTCCAACTGTTCCCTAGACCATGTGGCTTAGGTCCAGAACGTGAACAGCTAAGGAAGAAAAAAATTATTTCTTTTCTCTCCAGTCAGTCGGACAAAAAAAAAAAGAAGAAAAAAAGAAGAAAAAAAAAGAAGAAGAAAAAAGAGGGACAAATGGAAAGCTGTGACTGGGCTTTGGCCAAAGGACCTGGATATGCTTTCTTTGAAGCATATCACAACTGAAAATTAGTATATTAAATTAAACAAAACTGATGAAAAAGACACATGAACATGTAATAAAGTAAAATGAAGTAAAATGGTATTTCTTTTAATGATAAGTAACTGATATAATGGGAAGACAAAAAAGTGTGAATAAGATCATTCTGTGACTCTTAGTTCAGCGATCTTACCTCTTATTGGTGTACCACCTGGGTGGATAATATGAATGCAAATAAGATTAGAAAGAAGAATCATTAGTACCAGAAGAAGGAGGCTAACGTTTTGGAAGAAGATTTAAATCAGATTTACAGAATAAATAGGAAAACAGGAATATACTAAATAGAGGCAATAGGTCCTAAGTGCCTACAGCACTGTACCACAAAAAGCAAAGGACCCAACACTACACTTAACTTTTCAAGAGGTAATAAAAAATAGACTATTGAGGGCTTCATTTTAAATCCTCAAAGTGCAATCTCATATTGTTTTGGTTTGTTTTTTTTTGTAATTTTTTTATGTTAACATTGTGTGAAGGTCATTTGGGTATCAAACACTGTGGTACAGGTAAAGGTACAACAACTAATTTAGGATAAGTGGAGCTAAAGGATAATTCCTTGATAAAAAAAAGGTGTTGGAAACGTTTGATACAACAACAATACGGTTGTGAAGGTGTGTGCACCACTACAAAGGTCTTGTGACTACACTAGCTAACAGTTGTAAAATGCATGCCATGCATTTTAACAGTATTTTAAAATACTATGGCTCATCTAATCATGGAAACTGGTGAGGGAGTGAGTGTGCTGGAGGACTAAGCACTTACCAATGGATTCTGTAAATTAAAATAGAGAGAAGAAAGACAGCATAAAAATATGATTATATTCCTTGTTTTTTGGCACTTTTTTAAGTTCTATAATTTTACTTCAACTATGTCACATTTTGATTATTAATACTTTACACTAAAATGTAAACACAGGCTCTGCTGACAACAATTAGGAAGGCACTTTACAAGACAGTTTGACCAGAACAGGACAGTGTGGAGGGCCAGGAGTCTGTCTAATTTAAAATGTTTTTTTAATTATGTTTAGGTATAGTCGGTTTTCAATGTAATGTCTAATACAGTTAGCTAGAAAGTGTTCAAAACAAAAATTGTAGGTTTGCATACGTGGACAGAGATTGCTTCATATTATAGACAATTTTGAGGCAATCATATAGCAATGTCACTGCACACAGGACTTAGAAGATACCGTATGGAGACCAGCAAAGCATAGCTGAAAGGCAGGCTGGCAATGTTCTGATGGTTTTTATTCTTCTCTTGTTATGTGAAGGGCTAAGGCCACAAGAACCTATCTACAAGTCAACTGCTCAACATGCACACAAGGATGCCAATTGAAAGGGGACCCTTTATTGTTTGCAAAGGAGCAATCAAAGTCCATCAAAAATGGCTAGTGTGAATAAGAAGAATACCCCCTTTTAACTTGTAGATAAACCTCATGCGTCTCATTCCATTAATAGTAGAGCTTATTCACACCAGTGATATTGAAAACTAAGGATCAGTGTTGACCTGTGGTTTTAACAGCAGATACATGATTTTCATGGTGCCTATGGCCTCTCCTTTCATGATGTCTTTCAATACACAATGCTGTTTTCTTTTAAGGTGATAATTCTAACTTCTAAGGGGCCCAACTTTAACAGAGTATACAAAGAAAAAATTGCAATCCATATGCTTGGATACATGAAAAAATGCATATAATGTATGTTACAAATTAATTAGTCACCAGGAACATATATGTAACCCATAAACCCATACCAATGTCCTTCCAAATCTGGAGAAATGTATTAATAAAACCATTTAAACATGTCTTTTGAGTCTCAGTGTTTTTAAAGAGACTCCGTAACACAAATTGCATCCTGTTTTTTATCATCCTACAAGTTCAAAAAGCTATTCTAATGTGTTCTGGCTTACTGCAGCACACACTATCACTGTCTCTGTAATAAATCAATGTATCTTTCCCCTGTCAGACTTGTCGGCCTGTGTCTGGAAGGCTGCCAAGTTCTTCAGTGTTGTGGTTCTGCTATGAACTCCCCCTTCCAGGCCCCTCTATGCACACTGCCTGTGTGTTATTTAGGATTAGAGCAGCTTCTCTCTTCTCTCTTATCTTTTACAAGCTGGATAAATCGTCCTCTGAGCTGGCTGGGCTTTCACATACTGAAGAATTACAGACAAGGGCAAAGCTGTTTGCAGGAAGAAACAAGCAGCCTGAAACTTCAGTGCATGAGAACAGGGGGAAAGAAACACACAAATGATCTTTTGAGATTCAAAAGGAAGGCTGTATACAGCCTGCTTGGGTATGGATGTATTTTCTATGTGTGGACATACTGTTGTGTCAGAGGGTAATAGGAGATGTCCCCTAACGCACTGGTATGTTTACTTTTGTGTGATTTTAACAATACAGATTCTCTTTGAAATGGTTTTGTGCTTGAGAAAAATTTAACTTTTAGATTTTCTTTAGCATTGATACAAATAGCTAGAATAAAAAAATCTTCAAAACCAAGTGCAGCTCCTCCTTTGCCAAGGTAAACCCTGGACTCCATCACTGCTACCATATTCATACTGAGATGAAAGGAGGATTATTCTCTTTGTGGTAGGTCAGCTATAATTTCAGCACTTACAGTATGCCTGTACATATGGCAGATGGTATATGTAAAGTCATTAACCTTGGACGTACCAACAGTAGAGACCATATAAAAAACGGCATACAGCTGGGAACATCAGACTTGAAGAAGAACTTACCAAGGAATACTGGTTGATAACAAGTAAAGGAAATTAAATTCTGGGATGGATAAAGTAGGAAATAAAATCTTAAGATTCTAGTATACTACTCCCTCTGTATAAATTACTTTGGAGGCCACATCTGAAGTATAAGGATATAATAATGTATGAAGATACAGATTTGGTCGCCATACTATAGAAAGGACATTGACCTACTAGAATGGGTACAAAGATGGGCAACTAAATTAATTAGAGGGATTGAAGGCCTCACGTTACCAAGAAAGGTTGGACATACTGGGCTTATTTTGCTTGGAAAAAAAAAGGAGGAGAGGTGACCTGATTAACATGTATAAATACATCAGAGGGCAGTACAAAAGCTTGGCAGATGAGCTTTTTGTCCCTAGGCTTGAACAATGTACAAGGGGATGTGATCTACATGTGGAGGGAAAAAAAGTTTTGCCATTTATTTAGGAAAGGGTTTTATACAGTAAAAGTAAGTTGTTATGGCAAACTATGTCTGCATTTAAAGAGGGCTTAGATGCTTTATTTGTACTGAAGGACAACCATGGCTATAATTACTAAGTACTTTAGTTCCCAGTTCCAAGGATTTATTTGGCTGCCATCTGCAGTCAGGAAGTTTGTTTCCCCCTTTTAAGGCCAATTGGCCCAAGACTAAACAAGTTTTCACCTTCCCCTGGATCACCTGGGATATGAGCAGCTTCAGGACAGTGATTTTTTTTCCCCTGGTCGAACTTGATGGATAGAGTTCTTTTTTTCAACCATACCTGCTATGTAACTACATAATTGATGTTACTGGCTATCAGAATTACTCACACTGGTTTCAGCGAAATAAAACCAGTAGCTGAAAATTATGATGATGATTCATATCTTCCATTTATAAATTGTGGCTCTAACTGAAGTGTTCTGAGGTCATACTCTTGAAGAAAACATACTGTAAGTGGTGTCAAGTGCAGTAGATTCCATGGAGAGGATACTATAATGCACTGACTAGAGTTCCACTAACCCTCCATACAGATGCATAGGAAAAGTCAAAACTTTTGTTTAATTTCTATTCATGCAAACACACTCAACAAAGTTCCAGGGCCTGGAAGCTGCGATTGATAGTGCCAGATTCTGGAACCAGATACCTGGCATTGAGAAGACTTTTACTGCATGCAAAACTCAAAGCAATGAAACATTTACTTCATTTTAGTTAGAACATGAGTTAATTTTCTAAATTTAATAACAGCTACCATAAAAAGAAGGCAGGACTTTGTGTGGGACTAATATAGCATGAAACTTAGTAGTTCAAGGGCCTACCATGTATTCTTTTGAAAAAAAAAAGTAACTGTTATATTGAGTCAGCAGTTCCACTTCTTTTAATGTATTGGAAACATTGTGTACGTTAATCATAATGCTTAGTTTTATGCACTGGTGTGAATGAGTTCTTCAAGCGGAACTAAAAAGTTACCCAAATAGTATATACTTTATTACAGAAGGCAATGAAAAAGGAAGAAACTTCTATTCACAACTTTTCGTAATAAGAGCAGAAAACAGGCACTTGTTACATCCTCAACAGCTGCAATGAGGCTTGCACTGGAAGAGATTTAGAGAACAGGCCAATTAGAATTGTAAATATTGTCTCACTAGGGTCAATGAATAACACTGGTAGTGCAGGGATTCATTGGTTATGACCTCGCTCCTTAAAGAGTGACATTACTGGATATAATTTAATGAATATCACTCCCTATTTTTTACAATATTAAGTTATAAATTAATTAGTCAATGTTCACCCATTGAAAGAGCTTACCTCACCCTTATTTACATTCTCAAATGTATCCGTGATGCCGTCATCTTTACTGCTTGCAAGTTGAATCACTGTGGAAACCCCCCTCTCAATAGTGAATGGGAACTTCAGCTGATCTCCCATAGTGCACTGAGGCAAATGGCTATGTGACATCATAGCCTAGGCTTAACATCACTGGGAGAACAGGTTTACATACCAATATTCAGCAATATATAGGTATGAGAAGTATGAAACCTGTAGAATTAGCATAACAATGGGTAACCTGAATTATTTTTTTAATTTCTGCTATTAATCATTATGCGTCCTCTTAAAGGGAATAGCCACTGAGCCAGAACAGTGAACACAGACAGAGAGAAGATCAGGAGCAGTGGATGATCAATATAAAAGGCATGCTAACTAAAAATTTTAAGTTTATCTTTATTATAATGTTATTTTAAAAGGTGAACCATTAAACATTGCTGCTAATGGTGTTATTGTGCGGCTTTCTTTGATTCATTTAAGTTAAAATTTAAAAATGTTTAAACATCAGATAATAATGGCAAAGTGCAATTTGCTTCAGACGCAACTGCAGAATATAGACTGCATTGCCAACCGATCTCAGATTGGACCCAGTTGTTATTTTATGGCTTTAAAAAGTTTAAGCACATACAGCTGCATCTCAAAATCATTAGCCCGTTGAGCTGCTTTTTTTTTTTTTTTTTTTTTTTTTTTTTTTAAAAATGATGTAAGATTGTTCTTTTTAGGTTGGTTAGTTAAAGTGTTGACTGATTTTCTGCTTGACTAATCATTTTACTAGTAATGAGCGATTCCTATAAGTACTTCTGATTTCTAAATGAAGTACCGTGTTAAAGATTTGTTGAAATTAAAAAGGAGAGGAAAAGAAAAGGAAGAGGGATGGATCTGTCGGATAGCGTATTAGAGCAATAAAATAAATGAAAGGTATTGAAGTACAGTCACAGCAGTGGGGAATGAGGATTAAACAGAAGCTGCAGAACACATACACACACATCCACACAAATAAAGACTGGCTATGACAACACGACAGACACGTAAAACACACTTAATCAGACGAGAGAAGAGAAGAAGGAAGAAAAAGTCTTTACCTACAAATAAAAAGCAAATAATAAAGTGAGAGAAAGAAACTTTTGGGGTTAGAGGCCGGTGAGACCTTACCTGATCGCAGTTGTTTTATGCGCCCATTACTGTTGCTAGTATCCACTGGTAAATAATCTTTAAACCAAGTAATTTCAGGGTCAGGATTTCCACTGGCTGCACATAACATGGTGGCTGTACGCGTGCGTTCTACCACTTTTAACTGAGGGCCCATGTCTATCGTGGGGAAACCACGTGGGATTTGATCCTCTGAAAGCCAAAAGTAGAAAAGGGTTAATAACAATCATCTCTTAAATATGAACACATATTTTCAGAGACTAAAAGAACACAAAATTCTGGATCATTGTCCAGGAATTATCTCTGGCTTTAAAAACATCTTATATGTCAAGGCGGGATCTTTTAGTTGTACTGTGATGGTGGAGTTTATTCCATGATTTATCTAAACAGTCCATGGGGTTCATTTATCAAGAAAGGTGCGAAGAAAGACTATTAATTTCCTAAAGAAAGCAATTAGATTGCAGATGGTAAGAAAAAATAAGGATTCTGACTGGTTTATTTGGGTAACTGCTCCACTTCCTTTTCAAATTTGTTGACACTTGATTTGATAAATCATACAGACATCTACTAGCTTGCCCTTTTAACATAGTTCTAAACCTCTCTGGAAGATCCAGAAGATGTAAGCACTATATAATACAGTCAAAATGGAGAGAGCAAGCATTTTTAACTACAAGAGCGTCTGATAATCAAGTTACTATGCTTTTGTATGTTACGTTTGTAAAAGCATATTTGTACATGTACTGTATAACCTATATTGCAAGGGTAAAAGTTATACTTAGCATCCTTTCTGCAAGATTTACTTTAAATACGTACAGATTACCTTTTTGCCCTACACAATATATCCATATTGTACCCACATGGTTAGTGATTATGTTTTATTGCATAAAGCAAATTCTGAGTAAAAATATAATTTTCAACTATGAATCAACAGTTTTGATTGGCACACAATAATAGCGCCTCCTCCTTATTAAAGCTAGCAATACTCCTAAATTATTTTTCCATTCAGTCGACCGAAACCTACATACTGTATGTCAGTTTTCATGAAAGCTAGCTAATGATAGTGATAATGAATAGAACATTAGTAGCAAAGAGAGGTTTATTTTTTTCAGTTATATAGAATTTTTTTTATAACATTCCATCAGTCTGTCATTTTTGCAGCTTACAAACCACACTGCATTTTAACCACTTCACCCTAACTGGACGAAAATTTTTGTCCAGTTAGGCAGGGCGCACTCCCGCGGGTCGCGTGCGCTCCCGCGGGCCCCTCCGTGCACGCTCCCGCCGCCGGCCGATAGCCCAGCCATCAATGAAAGGGATTATAGATCCCTTTCGTTGATCGGACCCCCCCCCCCCCCCGGAGAAAAGCCGACAACGTCTCTTCAGACGCTGCGGCTTTTCTGAGCTCTGGTCTTCTTTCTTCTTCCTGGGAGCAAGATCGATCGCTCCCAGGACTTTTTGACTGTGGCCATCTTGTGGCCAACTAGTAAAACTACACCCCAAACCACATTCTATTAAAGAAATACATTTTTACACATTTAAAATCCCCTGTTTACCTCCCACACCAAAAAATACCAACATACAAGTTTTAATAAAAAATAAAATAAAAAATTACAATAATAAAAAAAAACATAAATAGTTACCTAAGGGTCTGAACTTTTTAAATATTCATGTAAAAGGAGTATATCAATATGATTTATTAAATTATGGGCTTCTAAATAGTGATGGATGCAAATTGAAAAAATGCACCTTTATTTCCAAATTAAATATGGGCGCCATACATTGTGATAGGGACATAATTTAAATGGTGTAATAAGCAGGAGAAATTGGTAAATAAAGTACATAGGTTTTAATTATGGTAGCATGTATTAATTTCAAACTATAATGGCCAAAAGCTGAGCAATAATGAATTTTTTCCATTTCTTTCTAAATATTCCTGTTAAAATGAATTTAGAATAAATTAATTCTCAGCAAAATGTATCACCCACAGAAAGCCTAAATTGGTGGCGGAAAAAACAAGATATAAATCAATTCATTGTGATGAGTAGTGATAAAGTTATTGGCAAATGAATGGGAGGTGAAAGTTGTTCAGATGTAAAAAAATCTCAACCCTGTAGGCTGAAGTGGTTAAACTATAAAACAGAGCAGAGCTAATGACCCTTTGAACTTTTCTGCAGCAAAAACATATCTTAACCTGTTTCTCACTGTTTTTTGTTTGTTTAACTGCTTCAGAAAATAGGACTGTATTCGACCCAAGTTGTTACTAATGTTCTATTTCTTAGCTGTACTATACAATTCATTATCACATACGTTTATTTTTGCTTCAGGTTTGCTTTAAAGTACATATCTGTACTGAATTATGAAAGCTGTTGTTTGGAACACCATCCAAAATGTTATCTTGTAATGCTGATCCTCAGGCTATAATACTTTCGGAATCATGGCTTCAAATAGCACAGACAAGGCTTTCAGATGTTTTTGATCTGCATAACTGTTTCAGAGGAATGACTCAGAAAAGATTATGCCATGACCATCAATGAGAAAGCCAGAAAGAAATAAGTCTCCAAGGTTTTCAAATGTCAGGTATGTTTTCAGCTATATTTGGCACAAAATGGAACAATAGAGTCTTGGAAAAACACTCGATAGAAGGTTACCTTCAGAAAAAAATTGTGAGTACAAATCAGCAAAGTTAGCTTGACAAAAGGATTGGCACAATTTTGACTTTTCCAGTAAAATATGTCATTGGTCTCACCTATTTTGTGACACGACCTCCTCACATAGTTTTATTATTATAGGTATGATTATTGATAAGGACACTCTGAAGCTCTACTTGCTTTATCGTCAACTTAAAAAGGAACTTTACTGATTATACCCTTATGAATGAAATTGCTTTTTTTTTTTTTTTACAATATTTATTTATAAATTATATAGTTAGAGTCTGCCTACTATAAAATCATTCCTCATGCTGATTTACATTCTGAAATTTATCACAGGCAGCAACATCTGTACTGCTGGCAAAGAGCATCACTGCCTTACATTTGTTTGTTGTGTGTTGCGGAGTGATCAGAAACAACACCTGGGCCCATATGCAATTCACTTAATTCTCCTAGGTTTTCTCCTAGGAGAAAGTTTTCAACTTCTTTTTAAAATAACCTTTTAGCACTTTGCAATGGAAAAAGTACCACAAAGTACACGAAAAAAGTACCTTAAAACCATTCTGAGCATATTCTTATTTGCCAGTGGTTTATAGTGCATTTTACTGACAAGATGTGAAAATACCACCTAGAAGATCTCAGAGGAGAGCAAAAGTTGCCTATGTCGCCTAGTCTCTTAGAATGCTCTGGGGCAGAAGGCTGTGTAACATTATAGCCTAGGCTAAGCAACTGGGAGGGCAGGGTTAAATGCCAATATACAGAAATATATACATATAGGGAGTGTTTCTGATGGCGAAACCAAGATAATGTAAAATTGGGTATTAGGTAGCCACACCTTCCACAAAAATCAGACATTTCAAAACATCAAAGTTCCAAAACTGGTTCAGATGAATCAATTCATGTACAGTTAAAGGGAACCTTAACTGAACGGGGGGTAAAGAGTTTCACTTACCTGGGGCTATTACCAGCCCCCTGCAGCAGTCCTGTGCCCTCGGAGCCGCTCTGGAATCCTCCGGTTCCCCGCTGTCACTTAGTTTCGTTTTTGACGACTCACCAGTCGGCCGGCCGCCATGCGTAGTATTGGATGCATTCCCTACTGCAATTAGCGCTGTTGCGGACTGCAACGCATACAAAAATACACGTTGCCGCATTCCGCACGCATAGATATGTGGCAATGCGTATTTTTGAACGCGTTGCAGTCCGCAACAGCGCTACCCCCCGTTCAGTTAAGGTTTCCTTTAATATGCACCAATCTTTTTCCTTTATAAACTGCCATAATGCTTCACGCAGCTTCAGAGACAGAAAGCCTCCACCACACCCCAATGTGAGCAACTCACCGTGTGGTAAGACCTTCACTCAGGTCTAATTGCACCTTGGACCGTTCCCGGGTCGTCCCCCACCTCTTGCGATCACAATATAGGATATCTTCTCCTTAGATCAATCACCCTCTTATCAGCATTAATCGACCTCCAATAACCTCACTAAAAGAGCTTCTCATAGTGTAAAACCTCACTTATTTATTGTATTGTGAAGGTCTTACCACACGGTGAGTTGCTCACATTGGGGTGTGGTGGACGCTTCCTGTTTCTAAAGCTGCATGAAGCATTGTGGCAGTTTATGAAGGAAAAACATTGGTGTATATTAACTGTTGATGAATTGATTCATCTGAACCAGTTTTGGAACTTTGATGTTTTAAAATTTTGGATTTTTATGGAAGGTGTGGCTATACTGTGAGTGTTATGCTCTGTTTTATTACTGACCACTTATTAGGAGACAATTTTTAATCAACCCAGTCTAGATTTGCTGAATTGCTTATGATACCTGGGAATGCATGGATATCTCTGTAGATGCCTCGACAAATTATACCCAGTATCTTTGGAACTGCTGATCATTTTGACTTGCAGCTTTTATTCAAAGGTAACCTCTGATTATGTTCTCTTCCTTACATTACACACTTTCTACTAACTTCACAGACTTGCTTAAAGCTAAGTTTATGTAAAGTATGTAAAGTATGATCCCTACAAAAATATTACACCACACATGCATATGCTGCCATACGCATAGTTTTAGCCTACACAGGGTTACAATGCAGGGTGTAAGTGATTTCCATACTGCTTAAAACATTAATAATAATTATCATTTTTCATGATATGTAATAAAAAAAATTCAAATATTATTGATATTTTTTTCCCCAAAGAAATATCACGTTGTAACTAATTCAAGTAGTAAATTCAGCTTTAGTGTGACAGCTGTGGTATGTTTCTAGTGTGGCTGTCAGGTATATTCCATGAAAACAAAGAAATGACAATACATGAAAAAAAAAATCTCAAAACAATATAATTGCTACTTGAATAATTATCTAATAGAAGCTTTAATTTATGTTATTTGTTTTAGAATGTGACCTCAGTGAGCTTACTGATAAAATGAATAATTAGGTAGAAATTGAGATTAGCGAGTCTGTTTAATGAACAATAAAATGTAACTGGTGACTTGGGCACTGTTGATGCACTATGGTAGAAAAGTGGATTGCACAATTGCTTTGCAGCTCTTAGTGGCTCAGTTTACATGGGAGTCTAAACAGTGCAATTCACAGAATGGACCACAATGTACCAATGGATTTGTTAATAAAGCATATACTAAATATAGGATGCATTTAGTCATGTGCCAATATGTCCGTTCTGTCCGGTGTCAGTTAATTCTGTTGCAGTGACGGAACACAAAGTCCACATGTACATAATTTTTACAGACATTGATCAAAGTTGGACATGTCATAATACTAAAGCTACATATATAACATGTATGCTAAGGACACAATGTAGACACTTTGAAAAATGGGGTTTGTGCTGTAGACGGTAATAGTGTATCTTCCGTCACTGTGCATGGCACAAATCCATCTTGGGGCGGACTAAGCTTTAAGCCTCGTACTGTACACATGTATGAGGCATGTGGTCTGGTGGGCGACATTGCAGGACCAACTTTGTACAGACGTATCACGGGGCTGCAAGCAAGTGACATGGTGTGTTGCTATGCAGGTAAGGGACAGAGGGCTGACTGAGCAGAGCACAAGTGACATCATATGGAGGGGGGAACAATGCTATCAGCCAGAGATCTGCAAAATTGATCCACCTGGCAGATCGCTGGCCAAGGCGGGGGTGGGGGAGGTATCATGGGCTGCTGTACTCATGCTATAGTTTCAGCGGAGGTGGTTATTATTGGCCCCCTCGGCCGAGTTTCTTCCAGTGTGTGTATGATGCTTAAGTCCTGGGTTAAAGCCTTGTAAGGCACACTTTTCATGGGATTTTTATTGTCATCTGTAAAAAAAAAAAGGTTTTGTTCCTTAAAGCTGTTAATATCCCAAGGACAGAAACAAGATAAAATTCTACTCCAGAAACACAGAAAACAGGTATACTGTAACGATTGTGGAATTCTCTCCGTGATCAGCGCACAGGACGTGCGCTGACACTGCGGAAAACCTCCACAAGCGTATAATTTGAGGGAACCCAGCAAAAGGTGCAACGCACCTGTAGAGGGAAATTCCTGTCGGCAGGTGGAGCTGTGGAGTGCAGAGGAACAGCTCCTCTGCCCTGCCACAGACGCCAGACAGGAATTGTACAAAGGGAAGAAACGCAGGGCAAGATAGCCCTGAAAGAGAGAGATCAAAGAGACAGAGGGTATGTGTGTCCACCAATCTAGTCGCCACCCTGCGACGATGAACACACAACCATGAAGACCAGGTGAGAAGGCAATCGCCAGAGATGGCGATTGCTAACCGACGACACAAGACCGAATAAGCACAGATGAGGAATGTATGTATGTCCACCAATCTAGCCGCCAACCTGCGATGGTGGACACACAACAGAGGAAACCAAGTGAGAGCGCAATCGCAAGAGAAGCGATTGCGAAAGAGAATGAGCACAGAGACAGAATGTATGTATGTGCCCCAATCTAGTCGCCAACCCGCGACGGTGCACACACAACAGCAGAAACGAAGTAGGAACGCAATCGCAAGAGAGGCGATTGCCCGAGGTGACACAAGGCTTAAGCAAGACAGGGCATGAGAGTAGCAAAGGCACAGCAATAATACAATGAGAAGACAAGGAAAATAACAAACGCTAACTAAACGCGAACACCGCACTCATTCGCAACAGCGAACGCGTTTACTGCGTGGTCTCCGCGTGTTAAGCACAACAGAGACAAGCACGCCTAACTAACCACCGACAGACAAACATGAAACAGAGGACACGAGCGCTTGCTTAACGGTTACCTCACCGAGCTTCCAGCAAGCGTTCGTATCAGACAAGACAGATACACGAAAACAGGAATAAGTGAGAGATACGATCCACTGCTCTTTCCGCCAGAGCAAGTGCGATCCCAGTATAGCAAGAGAGCTTAGCAGGATCCACTGCTCTTTCCGCCAGAGCGAGTGTGATCCAAGTATAGAAACAGAGCGAGCTGGATCCACTGCTCTTTCCGTCAGAGCAAGTGCGATCCAAGTACAGCAAGAGAGTTGTAGATCAGAACGATCAACAGCCGCTACTGCTAGAGGCTAGTGTGATCCAAGCACGACAGACAGACAGAACAGGCAATACAAATAATACAATCCTGACTGCTCTAGCAAGGATGCCTAGTGCAGTCCCAGGAATTACTCTAAACTAATCTTCAAACAATAAGCATGGCTGACACTCCAGGAGTGTTTCACAGGACAAACCCTTATGACCAGCCACGTACTGTGGAATCACATGGTATATATAGAGCAAGCCTACAAAGGATGTGGCTAGGCAATTTGCATGACAAACGTATGCAAATTCCTCAGCAGCAGCAAGCTGCAAAACTGACAAAAGGTCTCTTTTCCAGAGACCTGCAGAATGCAGACCTGAACAGTGGTCAAAAAGCTGCCTGCCTGCGCAGGCAGCTGAGTGGATCATTACATATACCTCGAAAAAAGTAACCATTTTCCCTTCTCTCAGAACACTGAATTTGTGAAAAAGGGGCTGGTTGGTGTGGAAGTATATAGGTTTATAATTAATAATAATAATAAAATAATAATAATGAAGAAGAAGAAGGGGAAGGAGGAAAAACTTTTTTTTTTTAAATCACAAATACAGTGTACATTTTTTACATTGCATTAGTTCCAGCCATCAAGCTTATTCACTCTTGTGCTGCCAAGCTTTTTCTATGCTGTGAATATCACTTTCATAGCACATATATAGAACATATATAGGGGACCAGCCTCAATGGTTATATCATTACATATTGATATACCATGAAAGTGCAGTCTATAGAGAAGTGTGATAATGTGCTGCCCCTCTTAGGATGGCAAATTACCTTCCAGCACATCACATATAATTTACCATGTATCACATACTAGAAAATGTATTTTAGAAGACGGTAGGATGTGTTTCACTATATACTTAGAGCCTATCATCTTTTCCAAGAAACTTCGGCAAACATTGGCTTTCTCTCTGTAAAACCCTGCTATTATGCTTAGACTCCATTGGAGAGATGCGGGGAAAAACACAGTAATTTCCACTGTCTGTCACTGAGATTACAACACCTCTGCTATCTCAAGTGTAGACCATTGCTATTATGAACTGGGCTTGATCAATATGTTCTGAAGAGTGAAATAACAGCAGTGTGCAATAAATGCAGGTACTAAAGAAAAGTGTTTCTCTTTATCATCAGATCTACATGCTGCGGGGATGAAATAAAGACACGGATAAGATGTCATTGGGTGTCCTGCTGTTATTACACAGGGCAGATAAACCAAAAGCAAAGCAAATCTCCAAAACTGTCACCGTAGACCTGCATTTTTAAATTAAAGTAAGAATAAGTGCAATCAGAGGTACTGCCAAGAACCCAAAAGATCTGGAGTACCATTGGGAACTTCATGCAAAATGTTCCACGCTATATACACTGTTGCAAACAGTGAGCATGTTAAGGTTGTTGGCGGGGTTGAGTAACCGATAAAGTTAAAAGTAGTAGACCTACTAAGGTTACATGTTATAGTCACTGTTATTGCGCTGCCTTCAATGTATAAATAACATTTGCCTTGTGTTTTATTAGGTCACAAGTAGGCATCAGTGTTTTTCAAGCCACAGTGTCACATATATTCCTTAATAGATTTCAACTTGTAAATAACTAAATGCAAAAAAACAAAACACAAAAAAAACATAGGAAATATTTATTAAGTAATTAAGCAAACTTTTGGGCACCAAGTAAGAAAGTAAAATTAAAAAAATTTAAACTGTAATACTGAAGTTAAGATCACTCCAGCCTCCATGTTTCTCTCACTTCAGTTGTCCTTTAAGCCCTTTAGATGTATGAGTAAGAACACAGAGCAAGGGATGCTAAAAATGTGGTTTTTGGTTTGTGTCGAAAAATATTCATACAAGGAGATGATGGATGATGCTTTTTACAGCAAAAAAAGAAAGATCTGTACCCCATTGTTACAAAGATGTGAAATAAGAATAGCATGGCACTATTATATTAACAAAGATGTATACTAAATAAAAAGGAAATCTACCAGTAACTAAAAAAAAACAAAAACTCTAAACTCTGCAAAATCTCACTTTAGATCAATAGTAGTATTAATACAACAGATGTCACATAAAAATTTTTATTACAAAAATAATATATTATATATTTGAGACTATAGCAGCAGCTATTAAGAATTTGCAGTTGAAAGTCCAAAATAGCAATGCCCATTGCTTCCCCTTTGCAACATTTCAAGAATTTGTGGAAGTGATACATACTGTTATAGCAGTTTTAGTAATGTGAACACTACTCAATGGCCACTACTTCAGAACATGAGTCAGTTAACTGTCCAGTAGTGATGATTACATCCAGAGTAGCTGGATATCCATTTAGTACTAAGCATATGTAAATCTTTGTCATCACCATCACAGGGGACATTTCTGTAGCAGAAATTAGACAAAGAAATAATACAGCGCTGCTTAAGCATTACATAGAGGAAGGTAAGCATATCTTTTTTGCAACGAACCTCCTCAGAGTTCAGTTCCACTGTAAAAACATTACAAATGGCTTGTATAGAACTGAGAGATACATGAAAGAGGGGCTGTCCTTCAACCAATTAAAGGCCTGTGCCATTAGCATAAAAATGGTAACATAGAATAAACATGTGACTCCTGCTCCATACAAGGATATGAAGTTAAGACATGAGGAGAAAAAAAGAGACACTCCATTTGCATCACAAGAGGTATAGGACTGTGAATAATCTAGGAAAAGATGTCTAATGACAATATTGCTCAGTTATTCCGTGCACGAACATAATTCCACTCTCCTCAGCTCTACGCATCATCTGTTTGAACACACTGCACAGAGAAAGTCCTGGCTGTGTTATCACGGCATGTGATTTATTCTACACACAAAAAAAGTTTTATACGGTCTCACGCCTGAAAAAATAGCTTATGTTGCCTAGCAGACAGAGACACTGAGTACTACCACGGGCCTCAAAGGCAGACAACCTTCCCGGAACCCCTTCTCAGTGTCAGCTAGTAGAGGCAAGCACCTTTTCAAGCTTTTTTTTTATTTTATCATTTTCTAAAATAAAATGTGCAGCCAACCACTTTTTACCAAAGTACTGCAGAAATTGGTACAGCTGCTTTATAATCCCGATAAAGAATATCCCAAAATAGCTTCTGTTATCCTGAATTGTGTTGCTGACATTGAGGACACATTTTTTTACTGTAGGATAAGTTGGCTTTAAGCAAACATTAAATCAGATGTATTATTATTATTAATTGATTAAAAGTTGAGTTGTCTTGTTGTTTGCCAAGTGGGTGTTTTAGGCCATTTCCTGTACGGCAAACTGGCAATCTTTACATATGGAAATGACTCACTGCACAGGCCGTTTTTTTTTGTTCAGCTACGACAATATAAATTAATTGCATGGCATCATTAATGTGCTATCGCAAAATCCCTGTTTCCAGTAATGCAGAATTCCTTTGAGCTAAGAAAAGCACCTCTTAATGATGCTGTGTGTTCTCCTTCACATTGTCAATTCAGCAGGCAGTCATGCACTGTATCACGGATACCAGCTCTCCAGTGCAAGCCAAACCGGTGATGTCATCTTTTCTTCCTCTCTGTTCTTGTTCTATGTTCACAATCCAAGTTCAGAAGAACCTGCTAACAATCTAACGTCTGTGTCCATACTTGGCACATCACTGGGAAACAGCAAACACATAAAAAGCTCTTTTAACTTGCTGTGAGTGACAGATAGGGACTAGCCTGTAGCCTTAAGCATTGAGGAAGATTGTCTTTCCCAACTGAATTATACTAATAGTCAGTTCTCATGGTGAGATCGGCAATCAGTTGCTCTTGGCCATTGTTCAATATTTCATTGCTGTGTAACTGTTCATTATTTCATTCTTGTAAATCAAAGGGTTGCAAGAAATAGTTACTGCTTTCCATTAACTAAAATATGCAGTTTTTATCAGCAGAATTGTAACCATAACAAGAAAAAAGGGGGTAATTTGTAAAAGTTTATTCCTGGTAATGTTTCTTTATTTAATTATATTTACATCTGATTTTATAATTATTATCATTTTTATTTTGCTTAAAGCTCACCTTGAGAGGAATATGGAGACTGCCATTTTTATTTCCTTTTAAGCAATGCAAATTGCCTGGCTGTCCTATTTATTCTCTGCCTCTAGTATATTGGGCCACTGACCCTGAACATGCATGCAGATCAAGTGCTCTGACCCAAGTCTGACTATATTAGCTACATGCTTGTTTCAGGTTTGTGATTCAGACACTACTGCAGCAAAAGAGATCAACAGGACTACAAGGCAACTAATATTGCTTAAAAAGAAATACATATGTCAGTCTTCATATCTCTCATATCTCTCTTACTTTAGATATGCTTTAAGTGAAATAAAAATGGCAGCCACCATACACTTCTCACTTCAGGGTCCCTTTAATTGAAAATTCCCCTTTTGTTTAAAGTAATGCAATCTTTACAGTTCAGCGCCACATTTTCGGAAGAAGAGTGTTTTGCTTGCTTACTTCATTTTTTTTTTGTGCCTATAAGTCACAATCATTCCACAGAAACTGGTAGATAGGGCCGACAATGTTTTCTGCTGGTAACTGCTCAGATCAAATAAGTAACAATGACCGCAAATATGTTCAGCTAATTACTCAAAACAAATGCTCTTTTAATATTTTATGCATACGTTCACATAATGCTTTGAATAACATAGTTAACTTCCAGTATACTCCACATATCAGAGCACCAAAATCCTAACCGCTAAGTCATGTGATCCTTCCAACATGTCTAAGTGGCCTGTCATTCAGGTAAAGACTGCCTATCAGTTATCTATTGAGGTCACACGACTTAATCTATTAAATTATTTAATTATTATGAGAGTAACCATTTTAGCAAAATGTTAGCAAATGTTAGCATTTAACCATTTCAGCCACCTGGACGTGATTGTCACTTCCAGGCGGCTGCTGCTGTGCTTCTGCGCGCTCCCAAGCACACCCCATGCCGCCCCCAGGTAGCCCAGGGATCAATGAATGGGAACATAGTTCCCTTTCATTGTTCTAAGTCCCCAGCAGAAAAACCAATGGCTTCTTATCAGAGGCCGCGGTCTTTCTGAGAAAAAAGAAAAACGTTCCCCATCCTCCTTATGCTTCCTGGAAGCGAGCACTTCGCTTTTTAAGGGCTAAAAAAAAATAAATCTCATCTACATACATTTTTTAATAAAATAAACCCACATTATTACATTTAAAATTAACTGTTTACCTCCCACACCAAAAATTACCCAAATACATTTTTAATGGAAAAAAAATTACAATAAAAAAAAACATAAATAGTTACCTAAGAGCCTGAACATTTTTAATATGCATGTGAAGAGGGTATATTGCGAACATTTTTAAAATGATAAGCTTGTAAATAGTGACGGACGCAAAACTGAAAAAATGCACCTTCATTTCCAAATAAAATATTGGCGCCATACATTGTGATAGGGACAAAATTTAAATGGTGTAATAACTGGGATACTTGGGTAAATAAAATAAATAGGTTTTAATTATGATAGCATGTATTATTTTAAAGCTATAATGGCCCAAAACTGAGAAAAAATGATTTTTCCTATTTTTTTTCTTAATATATTAATATCTGTTATATACCTGTTATGCATTCTTAATATACCTGTTATGCATTCAGAAAAAAAATAATTCTTAGCAAAATGTATCACCCAAAGAAAGCCTAATTGGTGGCGGAAAAAACAAGATATAGAGCAATTCATTGTGATAATTAGTGAAAAAGTTATTGGCAAATGAACGGGAGGTGAAAATTGCTCGGATGCATAAGGTGAAAAATACTCGGGGGCTGAAATGGTTAAAGTGAGTTAAAAGTGAAAAAACAAAAACAAAAAAACCAGATACTTACCTAAGGAGAGGGAAGGCTCTGGGTCCTATAGAGCTCACGCATGCACTGTACAGAGCGTCCCACGTGCTCCCAAAGCTCCCCCGCAGTGACAGCGAGCAATTGCTGACCCATCAGTCGGAGTCTGCTAACGGGGGAGCCAGCCAGCGCAGGAATGACAGGACCATGAGAGGAGCAGGAAGGCTCTATAGGACCCAGAGCCGTTCCTCTCCTTAGGTAAGTATCTGTTGTGTTTTTTATTTATTTATTTTTTCACTTCAGACTCCCTTTAATCTCCACTTCTCTTGATAAACTATTTGATATGAACTGGTACAGACTAACCAGCAAGCTCATGGTGAACCAGAAGTTATTGGAGTGTGTGAGGGGCTACAATGGTCCTAAAAGCCCCCTTACTAAAATACTAAGGAAAACAAGAGTTTGCTTTCTTAAAACAGAAAGAATTTGCAATAATTCAGGTTGGAGTGAGCTTGAGATGTCTCCCAGTGCATCACTGCCGAATATATGCAAATTAACCATTGTTGCCCTTAGAAGCTAAACACACCTCCAGAACCGCTGGAATGCAATGATGGACACCTCCAGAACCGCTGGAAAGCAAACTCTTGTTTTTTGTTATTTGATATGAGCAATTATTTAATAGCTAACATTTAAAAATAAAAACTACTGTATCGCAACCTCTGTATTTGAAGAACAATAAATATGATTTATCCCATTACGTAATGCTAGCTTCTTATTCCAATATTATATCCATGTTTGTAATTTTAAGATTGATTTTATATTTCTACTTTTGCAGAGAACATTTACGTAATGGATAAAATGTCTACTTTTAGCACTGACATAATTCCCGATCAAGTTCGGCAAAGCCCATGGGATGTATTACATGTATGTTTAAAATCCGCAGAACAAACTCCAGAAATCACTAGGTTTTTTGCTAGGGCAAAAAAATCAAAGAAAGTCACTTTTTCCACATGCAATACCAAGATTCCTGTGATATTAACATTTCAGTAGAGGCACATTTAACAGTCCTTTTCCTTTGCTGAACACAATAAATAATTACCCTATTATCATTCCTAGACTCACATGGCTAGTCACACCTCTACATAATGAAATGTAAGGTGAAAAAAGACATATTTGACTAAAACCACGTTTATTTTAAAAATATATGAAGGATTATGTAGCAACAAAATAGGGCATTTTTTTTTCATTTTTCTTTTTAAGGGAACCAGAGCTAATGGAAGGAAACGCTGTTATACATACCTGGGGCTTCCTCCAGCCCCATACGCGCTGATCGATCCCACGCCGCCATCCACCGCTTCCCGCATCTAGGAGAATCGGCTAACGTCAGTGACGCCATCGGAGCCGTGCTACGCAGGAGAACTGCGCCCAGGGCCGGGCCGAGGCATAGGCTGGAGAGGCTCCAGCCTCAGGGCGCAGTGTAGGAGGGGGCGCACAATTCATTCAGCTGTAATTCTTAATTGTGTTTGAAGCAGAGATAAATAAGAAAAGGGGATACATAGCAGTGACTGCAAGCCAGATAACTAGATATTGAGGTTTTGGGGAGGTTGTGGGCCCTGTGGCACCTCTTAGTCTAATAGCAATCAGTGTGGGACAGCTGGGGTGGCAGGGATGGAGGGGCGCACTTTAGTGTCTCAGCCTTGGGTGCTGGAGGACCTTGTCCCGCCTCTGACTGCGCCCTTTACGTATCTCTCCATACACTGCTGCAGAGATACGCAAAGAGCGTACGCTAGACTGGCTCCGACTGGCGGCAGAGCGGGGTCCCGGTTCTCCTAGATGCGGGCAGCGGTGGACGGCAGCGTGGGAGCGATCCGTGGGTATGGGGCTGGAGGAAGCCCCAGGTATGTATAACAGAGTTTCCTTCCATTAGCTCTGGTTCTCTTAAAGCATTTTACCATCATTTTTAATCCACAGAACAAAGCTAAATAAGCATCAGGGTCCCTAAATTTGCCTGGATAAGTTCCTCAGAGTATAATGCAGACATGTTGCAGCCATATATGATGAGAATGGACCTGTAACTGTGTTTGTAGTCAGTTTTTACATATCTACAGGAACCTTTCAGGATGTTGGAAAGCATTGTGCAGTCATTTACATAGGCAAGACAAGACAAATAACATTTATATTTCGCTTTTCTCCTGGTGGACTCAAATCGCTTAAGCTGCAGCCACTAGCACACACTCTATACACAGTAGCAAGGTTAGGGAGTCTTGCCCAAGGTCTTTTTACTGAATAGGTGCAGGCTTACTGAACAGGAAGAGACAAGATTTAAACCCAGGTCTCCTGTGTCAGAGGCAGAGTCCTTCACCAGCTTACTATCCAGCCACTGGTAGTATGCAGTGCAAGCTTGTTGATAAGTCATGTCAGCAAACATTTTCATTCTTCACTACAAAAAGATGTGAAAAGGGAAAATATTTGCTGTCAGTAATTAATTTACTTTCTATGCATTATAAAAAGGAAAAAAAAAAACACTATTTCTCCACTTCCATCCCCTATAGTTTTAAAATAAACAAAGCTACTATAAATAAAAGCCACACATTTTATTTGCCTGTTAGTCCCGGATATCACAACGTTTAAATTATGTCCTTAGTACAATGTATGGTGACACTATATTATTTGGAAATAATGGTGCATTTTTTTCTGTTTCGACCCTATCAATAACCACAAGCCCCTTATTGCTAAAATGATAGTAATATACCCTCATTACATGCATATTAAAAATGCTCAGAGGTATGCTCAAGGTAACTATTTATGTTTTTTTTTTTTAACTGTCACTTTTTTTTGTAGCTACAGGGGTGGGTGGGGGTTAATGAGGTTTTATTAATTATATAATGTATTCATTTTAATTGTTTTTCTTTAATTTTACTTCATGGCCACTAGGTGGTGCTAAGCAGAGCACTACCCTGCTAGTTACCAGGAAGTGCTCAATCTTTTTTTTTTTTTTTTTACAACTACTTATTTTCGGATTTTATTAATCAACAGTCCTCAAGGCATGTTGGTTCCTTTACAGGGGTTTCGGTTGGCTCGGGGGGACTCTTGTCCCCCTTCCCAATTGAACCCCTGTAATAGCCGCTGGGAACGAGCCGCATGCGTGCGCACCCGCCGCAACACCACTGGATGAATATATCTGTCCAGAATGCCGCTAAGCAGCTCCTGCTCTATGGATAAATCCATCCACATGTCTTTAAGTGGTTAATATTGTGCTTTGGTTGGTTATGCTACTGTTAACAAACATGTAAGTGTACCTTTACGCTGAGTACAAACCCTTCATTTACTATGCCAATTTCTCTGAGGCTTGGAGCACACTTCTCAGAATTCCATGTATTTTTCAGTAGTGCACTTTTGAAAAACAAATGCAATTCTGCAAAGTGTGCTCCCAGCCTGAGATGAATTAGCCATCCACAAATTTTAATGATTCATTTGGGAATTACCTAATGTATTTTCTTCTTTAAACCGATTGTGTTTCATCACATCTATTAAAAATCTAAAATTAAGTGGCTTAGTCCTCTCATTTAAAGATGGTGGGCATTGCTATGTACTTTATTTCTACATTTTCTCATTCAGAGGTCAATGTAATTTTAACAACCAAATATCAAGCCTTAAGGTACACGTACATTATACAATATTGTTGCCCAATTAGACGTAAGATACCGCAAAAATTGGTCCGAAATTGTGGTTAGCCTCGGCACTGCAGTTGTTCTAAGATCTACCTTGATTTATTTTCTGTTGATCGGTTGAATAGTGCATAGGAAGACATCATTTTTGGAAGGCTATATGTACCTCAGCTACATTGAAAGCAAAATTAATTTGTTAAGAGGCTTGGGATCTGTAGCCAACCTTTTCACTGATCGATCATTCCAATAAAATTCTCAATAGGTGAAAAATTGATGGGGATGGCAAACAAACATACATATGAGTATGATGGCTCTACTGTCTTTGTCACTAGAAAGTTCTGCTGAGTCCTCGTCTTTATTGATTGCTTTATTTCATAAACCTTTGTCACGCTGTGGGCAGGACCAATCAATATCTACCACCACATTCAATCGTTTTCTCTGTCTTTTCAAATTAGTCAGTAGAACTTTCTAAAATCACTTTTAGTGGACCAGTCTTCAATCAGGAGAAAATATTGCCTTTTGTGAACCAGCCCTTATTGATAAAATGTATTGGGCTGAGAAAAAGTGTTCATCACACTACTGTTTATTTTGTAAACAATTAGACTCTTGTATTGTTGATTTGATAGGGCACTGAAAAATATGTTATTGTTCAGATAAATTAAAACAATTTTGTACACTAGACAGACTTCCCATATTTAAGTGCCGGCATTTGTGTAATAATAATAATCATTCCATTTTTTGTATAGTGCCTTTCTCCCGTCGGACTCAAAACGCTTGCGAGGCAGCCACTGGAGCGCACTCAGTAGGCATTAGCAGTGTTAGGGAATCTTGCCCAAAGAACTACTTACTGGCTAACTGAACAGGAAGAGCCAAGATATAAACCCTGGTCTCCTGTGTCAGAGGCAGAGCCCTTAACCATTCCACCATTACACTATCCAGCCTCTGTCATCCCTCTTCATCACCGCGGCTAGGAAAGGCTGATCACCTCTGCTGCTTCAGCTGTTATGGAGGCCACTTCACTGCCGGGACCTGCAGGAACTCCGCCGACCCAAGCATCACCATCCAGGCTGCCGGATCCCATGCACAAGGGCTGTGATGATGTCACCACCAGTACTCTGCCCGCAGGCCGCTCCATTGCCGCAGTTAGGGGAGGTATGAACTACGCTGCTGCTGCTCCATCACTGCAGCCATAGTAGGCCAGCCACCACTGCCCACTACCCCCCAGCCCGTCCATGAATGCAACAGGCAGGACACCAGCCAGAATCACAGTCCCCTCCTCACAGTCCTCAGCAGACAAATTCCCCTCAGCCTGAGGTGCACCCTGCGCCCCTAGCCTGGGGCTACGGCCTCATGACATCTCCCTGCCTTAGCCCAGCATGCCTGCTCCACTTCAAAGGGCTCTTTAGGGATGCCTGCAGCCACTGCCCAGACCTTTTGGACTCTTTGGGCCAACTAGGCCACAAGCCTGGGGACTGGGGAATATTTCCAGCAAGAACAGTCATCCAAGCCACTAAGCCAGCCACCACCGCAACCCCCAGGGGATTCTTGGACTCTCTGTCTCTCTCTCTTATTTTTCCTCTATTTGTTCCTTCCTCTTTTCTCACTCTTGCTTACTCGCTATCCTACTCTCTCCTTTCTCTCCTCTCTGCACTATCCTTTTCCAAGGACATACTGTGAGGCATGAACCGCTGCAGAGCGGTTGAGAGCCACAATAGAATGTGAACGCTCCACTCAACATAGCACACGGTTTCCCCTTTCAGTCCTTCTCCGCTATGCTTGTCTTTGCCTACTCTTTATACATAACACTGTATTTGAGTACTGGACAAAGAAAGCAGAACGCATCTGCAAACCAAAGCACTCAATGAGTCCTGTATTAGAAAAAATAAAAAAAAAAACATTTATGAAATCTCTAAAAGCACATTCATGCATATATCTCTATAAGAAAAAGAAGAGTAAAACGGTCTGATTGCCAGTCCAGCACCTGATCATCCACAGCCAATTTGTAGACAATGTAGTCTTTCCTCAAAGTTAGATATAATATGTTATAGGAGATTTTAAACAGTTATTCCAATCCTTCAAGGTATTCACATCAAGTATTTATTTACTGTACCATGACCGACCCTGTATGTGCCAAAAATAATTCCAGCACAACCCCTGTTACACTTGGCAAAATAAATATTTCTGATTCTGATTAACATGAAAAGCATATATCATTACCTAAATGACTTCAAGAAAGAAAGAGAGACAGTGGCTAGTAAAAAAATAGAAAAAATAGCTGTGCACTGGTAGCAGGCTTAGACACTATGGAGTGCAACTCACCATTCGGAGTAATTCGTACACTGTAGAAAAGAGAAAAGCGGTGGTGCACCATCCAATTAAAACGTCACATTTATTGAAGTCCATTAAAAGGCATAACAGCTAACATTGTAGCAAAACAGATGGAGAGAGGTACAGGCATGTGGGAACGGTCTACAGCCGTTTTGCGCCTTTAGAATCTGTGGCGCATCATCAGGTCCTGATGATGCGCCACAGATTCTAAAGGCACAAAACGGCTGTAGACCGTTCCCACATGCCTGTACCTCTCTCCATCTGTTTTGCTACAATGTTAGCTGTTATGCCTTTTAATTGACTTCAATAAAAGAGACAGTGGCTAGTGTCATACTACTTATAAGTAACATTTGGCGACTTAGACTTGATTTAATGTCTTTAAGAAGTGCCTTAAGTAGCTGGTGTGCCCTGTCCATGTACACAAGTTCTAAGCAGCTGTAGGAAGCCTACAGTATAAAGAGCAACACAAAAGACATTTGCCATTCCATCCACACTACAAATATGGTAGAGTATGATGAGAACTGTAGTGATAAAGAGTAAATAGTTTAGCTAATACATTTCTTTCTAAAAAAAATAATACTGTGTATGTGTGTTTATTTTTCTGTAGCTTTGTGTGTTTTTTTTCTTCCAATGATTTTCTCTATCACCACCAACCAAACTATTTTCCAGGAAGAGAAGATTTTTCTTTCATTTCTCCGAAGACCTTTTGATTCTAGCGCTGAACATATCAGCTGCCTAGAAATTGTCGAAATGATTGCCAAGGACAGCTGTTTGAAATGGCTATAAGCACAATGATTTTGAGAAGCTGACTCTTGACCTTTGGCAAAGCAAAACTAAGGACCTCAAAAGATAAGGTATTCTCTTTCTGATGGAAAAGGTCAATGTAATATTTCTAAAATGAATATTGCAATTTCTAGTTATATTGTTTTGCTTTGGTTATTGTTAGAAACCAAAATGAAAGCACAGTCGTTATCCTCAAATGATACTGCAAACAAACAAACAAACAAACAAACAGAGAAATAAAATTAACCATATGTTGGAATACAAATATACAGGTCTTCTGTATAATGAAGTCTGTGTTTGATTTGATACATTTTAGGGAAACCTCATGTCAAATAGTTTTTTTCTTTCTTTTTTTTGCCATGATAATAGCATCATCTCACAGTGGGCTGGTGCTTCTAAGTCTAGGATCACAGTAGGTGTTGAATTGCATACCCTGTAACAGCAGGAACATAGCAGAGGAAAGTGGCACTGTGCATTATGTTGCATACAGTGAAGCATACATCCAATGAAAAGTATGATACACGATCACTGTTAACATGTGCGCTTTTCTTTGACGCACTGCATGCTGCATACATTTATACCGCACTGCACCGGCCAAGTTTGATGTCCCCATTACTAAGTGCTGAAAAGTCCCCATTACTAAGTGCTGAAAATGTATCTTAATATACTGCAATTTTACCCATATTCTACTAGAGGCTTTCCCAGTGCCCAGATTACTCTGACACTCTTTTTAGATGTACTCCATAAAGGAATACAATGGATTCAGGTTACAAAAATACATTGCTACTCCATGCAATGCCAATGCTACATAAATACTGCTGTATGTATAGTTCTACAATTAAGCTTAGCAGAGCTATGTACAGTAAAATATAATAATGTCCTACTCAAAGAATACATCTGGACTAAGAAATGCAGAGTACATAATGGCATGTGGTCATTTCTGAATGTTCTCTATTTAAATTTCTTTCCATTTCACATGTTGAACTAGGGTCAGTGAGATGTTATTCTGAAGATTTGAAAGCCTGCAATTATAGTTTAAATAAAACAATATGGACAGTCGGAGCCAGAAAATATAATAATTAACATAGAAAAAGACAAGAAGCCTACTGAATTACCTTCGTCCATCTAAAACCATCATCAAACAAATCAATTACAAGATATAACACTAGCCACAAGTTGCACTGTTAACTTTAGATTATGTAAATTCTAGCTCAATCTCGGTACTCACATTTGATTGCACTTACCACAGAGAACTGACAATTGTGTTCAGTGTCATTATGTACAATGTTCAGTTATCTGTATTAGAAATATTCTTGTCTTCTTTATGTAAGCAGGTACACATCACTGCTAGCCATGTGAAATATTCCAGCTTCATAAAACGTATTTAGTAGGAACACACTATTAATGTGCAGATACATGCAGCAAATAAACACATTTCAGGTCTCACCAAGTCAGAGTGGGTGGAAAATGATATCTGAAGGTTTGACATACATTATTGCATTTACAAGTTGCATGCTTCGGGTGTTAGTAAGATGATAATACGAGGGCCTGGAGTAAATGAAAGCATCACTTATACCTTTGATGTAGGTGGAAATATGGTGATAGCTTATAGTGTGAATAAAACATATAACCTATGCTGAGTTTATAACCTAAAGACATTGAATGATTGGAAAGATATGTGGCGTCCTACCATACATAGTAAAATAAAAATGTTATTCACAAAGAAACTTTTTCAAAACAATTAGTTTATGGTCCACTTTAAAGAGGAGCTGTTAGGTATAAGGTCTCAGAGAAAATAAACACATATATCAGTAGCTAAAGATTGGCTGTACTTACATTACATATGCATTTCACTGTCCACGTTTGGATTTCACAGAATTTGTATATAGTATATGCAGAGAATGATGCTCCTGACAGCCCATGGCAGGTTCCATGTTTGTGAAGCCAAATGTGTCGTCATGTCCTGCCTGCTTCTGATCACAGAACAGCTCGTACAGAATAACACAGTGTGCAGTGAATATTAATGAGCCATGTGGCTAGGAACAATAGCGGACTCCTGCAGAGTAATCTTCCCGGAGATTTATCTGTGCTGTGAGTTTAGAAGCTGCTAAAACTTGATCCCGTCTTCTCCTTAGCAGCCGAGGGGAGGGCCCCAGAATGCTTTGCAGTATGGAATGCGGCTTGCGTCCTCCTTAGGAGCTTAGCTTTTGGTGATAAGCACACATTAAATGTAAGAGAGATTTTTATCTTTAGTAATGTCTTTTGGCTTCTGTCTAAACTGTTTAACACAGGAGAATAGAGGTTTAAATTAGCTTCTGCAGCCTGACAGTTACTCTTTAACAGCAAGACTGAGGTTCATATTTATGCACATTCTGTTGTTGACTATGGTTTTCTCCCTGGGGGGCAATATAGTCAATGTCTTTAATAAACTTTGCAACTGGCCTAACAAAAAAAATCCCAAAACATTATTAGCCTCCTTGGCGGTAATCCCGAGCTGTGCTCGGGGGTATGCCGCCACGGAGGATTTCTCAGGCCCTGGTGGGCCGATTTGGATACATTTTTTTTAAACACGCAGCTAGCACTTTGTCTTACCTGATCGCCGCCGCTCACCGCCGATGTGCCGCTACCCGCCGCGATACAGCCCCCCCCCACATACCCCTTGCACAGCCTGGCCAATCGCCGCCAGGCTGCGCTATGGGGTGGATCGGGACTCCCTGTGATGTCACAATGTCGATGACATTGCGACGTTTGTCGCCATGGCGATGGGGGAAGCACTAAAGGAAATCCCGTTCAGAACAGGGTTTCCGGATGGGCTTGATCGCCGGCGGCGATCGGAGGGGTGGGAGGGACGCCGCAGGGAGGGGGGAATCATGTAGCTAGCGATAGGCTAGCTACATGATAAAAAAAAATTAGGCTAAAAAAACTCCCGCAACCGTGCGGCCGCAAATCAATTGACCGCCAGGGAGGTTAAGATACCTATCACTATGGCAAACCCAGCCACCAGAACCACCTCAAAGCATAAGAAATCTACATGGCAGTGGAGCTTTGGTGGCTTCACATAACACTGGATTGCAGACCTCCCAAATAAACAAAGTCAAGGTAACTGGGATCAGTACAAATGGGCATTATTTCAGAATTATGAATGCTTTATGCACATATTACTTGGTAGCAAGTCATTGTAGTAGTCTAAAATTACAGTATTCTAAAATTGACCCACCTGATCTGGCGTAACCTTCCATACCTAAACCCTCAACTTCCCCTAACACTAACATATTTCTTTGCCCTTTCTCCAACTTTAACTTTAACTTTTCTCCTCTGCCTAGCAGCATAGTTACATACTGGCTATCCATGACCACCCTGAAAGCCTTATCTTGAATTGTATGCCTAAAACTTTCACTTAATTGTAATATTAACCCTTAACCTAAGGCTATATCATTTCATACTCCTGTAACAAGACTGACTGCTATCCCCTTCCAACAACTTTATCACTAACTCATGTGGGCCATGATGGGAAATGGGAGAAGTCCGGACAGCTATTTGTTTAATAACACTGCACAGTCAAATGAACAGGAATTGGGGCTGCAACACCCGGCCGACCAGGTAAATCACTATAGCATGAAACTGCTAAGTTCACACAATTACTATGTTTCCTGGATAGCACTTTATATGATTCACTGTAATTACTGCCTTGGATTGTGTATATAGTACTTAACCAGTAAGGAAATAACTCTTCTAAGTGTTGCAAAAGTCCGTTTTTGTGAACTTGCTTATCTGAGATACTGCAGTTAAGTTTTATAACTTTCTTCTCTCAGGAAGAAATGCAGAGACACATATCTTGTCTTGTACAGTTTATTTTGTTTTGACCCGTGTTGATAGATAGGTCTTAGGCACTGCTGGTGGCTATCCCAATAGTACAAGGGTAATTTGTTAACACACTCTTCATCATTTATAACCTGTGAGTGTTTTCCCCTTGAAGCCCAAGATAGTGATAGGATCAATACAAATATGCGTCCAAAATATAAAACTCTGACCCATGTTTGTTTTAAGCTATATCATTCATAATGGTGATGGATTGGTTATGCTATCCTTCTTAGTTTGAACAGAGCACACAGCATCAAAAGAGCATATATTTTATGCCCAAGGTCAAGAGAAAATTAATGGATAAAGAACTAGATACAAATGGAGTTCAAGCTGAATGGGCTGAGTGCTCTCTGCAGGGTACAGCTGAGGCATACTATACAAAGTCCATTATATTAAATGCTCTTGAAGCATTTTAAAAGTGTAATCGTTTCCATGGGCTAATACATAAAAGAAGCAATCTTTAACATCGCTGTAATATGATAGCCTCCAGGTGTCAGGCTGGAGAAACTGTCACAAAAGGTGTTTAGCATATTCCATTTGTCACTCACAAGCCTGAATTACAAACAGGTTGCCAATGTAATGAATCTGGGGGAAAGTTGCTCTACATGAAAGAGGTACTGTTCCAAGTGATACTAGTTAAAATCTCACAGGACTGTATGGAGATACATGGCACTTAGGTACCTTTACTTTATTATTAAATTCTAGTGTGTTGATTGTTATTTATTTTATTTTTTACAGATCCTGTATTGATCTTTTTCTTCACTGGGTTCAGTGAAGAGGAATACAACTGGGTATTTAACCCCTTCAAAACGTATTAGTGTTTAATGGTAGTGTCCTATCCTGTGTGCTCTTTGTGTGATTGTTGTCTGTACATTTACTGCCTGCTTACTGCCTGTGCTCTTAATACATGTGCATGGCTCATACCCCCAAAATATCAATTTGCTACCATGGTTCCCCTATATGAAAAACATAGCTTCATGCCTCTGTATAACAAGTGGAGATTCATGTCCTCAGTAGGGATGATCAATTTGATGAAAATATTTCCGACTTGATGCAAATGTATGCAAATTTGATGCAAATATATGCAGAACCTGGGATTAATTTGATTGGTCAATTTTCAAACTGCATACATTTACATAAAATTAGCATACATTTGCAACCACTCTGAAATATTTGCATCTCATTGATCATCCCTATTCCTCGGTATAACAAATAGTCTTATGCCCCAGCATAAAATGGGTTGATGTTATGGTCCCCACATAATAAGAGAAGCCTCATGGCCCCATATAATAAGTCCAGCATCATGCTTCCAAATAACAACTGTAACATTGTGCCTACATCATAACAAACCTGCAGCAATCATGACCCGCTAACAAGTATAGCCTCATGTCTTTACATATCAAGTGCCTCATGCCCCCTATAACAGGTAGGTGCAGTCTTATATCCCCATAACATCAAGCGCAGCCTCTTGCTCCAAATATAACAAAAGCAGCTATCATGCCCCCCATATAACAAATGCTGTCTCATGGGCCAAGTATAACAAGTGCTGCAAAGACATCTCTTACTAGAAAATTGCAGCCCTGGCTGCCTCCCTAACCAGTGTGACATAGGGAGTGCTAAGAACTATCTTTGGTTAGCTAAAGGGTGTTTGGGTCTGAGGCAGCATTACCAGGCAAGTGATGCACAGAAAGAAAGTAGAAGACCGAGCAGCAAGAGCCAGTAGTTCTAAGTACTCATTGTGCCTCTCTGACCTTGGTGAGGCCTCTTGATGGGCTGTTACTGTAGTGAAAGAGACTCAGAGAGAGCTGTGTAGAGGGTCAAGTGTCTGATTCCTAAAAGACGGGGTCCCAAAGCAGATATGGCTGTTATGGATGTTACTCTGTTCATGTAAATCAAAAGTTTGTCTTCTTATAAGGGAACCTGAAGCGAGTAAAATTATTTAAAATAAACACATGACGTGGCTGCAAATGAATATTACATACTAACCTCACGGTCAGTTCCTCTCAGAAGCTCACCATTTTCTTTTTACTGTGATCCCTTCCAATTCTGACAATATTTTGTCAGAACTGAAATATACCAGTTGCTGTGAGTTATATATCAGCAGCTGTCAGTTGCAACTGAATGTGCAAGGTAATGTCCATGTTTCCCTATGGCTAAAGTGGGCGATATTATAGTTTAACAGTGTGCTGACCAGGAAGCTGTGATGGGGTAATGGCCATTTTTAAAATGGAGGACGGAGAATTCCATTGATCACAGTGGACAAATGGGACGCAGGAGAGGAGAGAGAGATTAACCCCCTTGGCGGTATGAAAAATACCGCCAGGGGGCAGCGCAGCAGTTTTTAAAAAAAAAAAAAATTTTTAAATCATGTAGCGAGCCCAGGGCTCACTACATGATAGCCGCTGCTCAGCGGCATCCCCCCGCCCGCTTCGATCGCCTTCGGCAATCTCCGATCAGGAAATCCCGTTCAAAGAACGGGATTTCCTGGAGGGCTTCCCCCGTCGTCATGGCGACGGGGCGGGATGACGTCACCGACGTCATTGGGAGACCCGATCCACCCCTCGGCGCTGCCTGGCACTGATTGGCCAGGCAGCGCACGGGGTCTGGGGGGGGGGGGGCGCGCCGCACCGGATAGCGGCGACCGGGCGCGCGGCGGCGGCGATCGGGGTGCTGGAGCAGCTAGCAAAGTGCTAGCTGCGTCCAGCAAAAAAAAAATTATTTAAATCGGCCCAGCAGGGCCTGAGCGGCACCCTCCGGCGGCTTACCCCGTGTCACACACGGGGTTACCGCTAAGGAGGTTAAGCAGTAGACTACACAAGAGGTAAGTATGACCTGTGTATGGTTATTTTGACTTTTTATTTTCAGTTCAGGTTCTCTTTAAAACAGAAGGTATTTTTGATAATTTGGGTTGGAGTGAGCATATGATGTCTCCCGGGACGCATCACTGCTGAATATGCAAATAAGCTATCCAAAATAGCAAATTGCAATCCATTTGACAGATGTATGTGAGACTGCTCTACTGGCACAAGCATAGTTTTCAAACACTCCCCATACATTTGCTGGTTCCTGCAGCAGTGTTTCCTAGTAAAAGTCCAGGTCATAATGCCAGTTACTGTACTTTCATAGAGAAGATTAAAGGCGACATAAAAAAAAGACACTTTAATTTCAGACTATAAGTGTGTTAACAAGAAACAAATACGGGTACACAAATAATTTACAAGTGTTGTTGCAAGCATGCTGTGTAGGATGTTCATTCCAATCAAAGGCTTTTATTTCAGATTTTGCAACCCTAGTTTATATTTGTAAAGATAAATTGACAGCTGTCTCTAAACATTATTAGCAGGCACACATAGATTATTCTTTTGAACTCAAAAGAGGATTAAAAAAAAGCAAATAAATGGAGATCCAGCTGCAATACTTTTTGCTTGGCCTTACACTTATAAGGATTTCAGTTCTGTTGAGTCAGGTCGTGGGTGTTCGGCACAAACCTGTATCAAATTGTGCTCTGCTTTTTTTTTTATATATCCTATCAATGTAAAAGAGACTCCCTTCAGTACAATGTGTTGCAAGACCTAGCAGCACCGCAGGGATTAGCCGACACTCTCCAGCTCAGTCTATTTAAGACAACTGCTGTGAGGATGTATGCTATATACAGAATAGCAAGTTATTTATTTTTTGTATTTAAATCCCATGCATTAGGTTTAGATTCGGAGGTTCATTTTCAAGATTATGTATGAGGGATTAGCTACATAATTCCCATTACTCTTAAAGGGAATTGCAAACCTAATCCTTCATTCTCCAGCCCTGCACATAACATTAAAAAAAAAGTAAGCGCTTGATGCGCTGGGGTTGCTTAGCAAGACTCAGAGAATTTTAATACAGTATTTTCATATAATATTTGGGTTGCCACATCAGTGGTGATGGAATCCAAATTCATCAAGTTGTAAAATGTTTGATGAAACACAAGACGTGATTGAATTCTTCCAAAGTGTCCTCCGTGCCTTATTTTACATTCAAACTAAGAATCTGTAGCTGGATTACTTATTTCTTATGATTTGAATGTGGGATATTATAGTGCCTGCACAACTAGAAGACAAGAGGCAAATCATAGCACACCGGTTGCTTGTGTGTATCACACTCTTGGCTCAAAACATTTATTCCACCAAGACATGAATGGACACTCAAGGGGTATCAGGTCTCACTTTGAGAGTCTTAAAGTGGGATGAAACTCCATATTAACTGAAAAAAATTGATCCAATAAAAAAATCACTTTTTAGCTTACCAGTCCTGATGTGTCAAAACATTTTTTCTGCTTGTTTCCATCTTTACATTTTCTCTTTTCTTTTCTGTTTGCCAAATGTGGCATCACTTTTACCCTTTTCTTTTTCAACCCATCTTCAGGTTAATTTTCCCTCCCTACTGCTTACTGTCCCTCCTACAGTAAACACCACCTAGACAACAGGCTCCCATCACTGTGTAAACTCTTCAAAGGGAGTGGGCATTTAATTACCTTCTGGTTATAGAGTTCTTATCTAAAAAAGGAAGCTCTCTGTTAAGGTGCGTACACACGCACTACATCCGCGGACAGTCCCCCGACAGTAGCACGTGTGTACGCGCTGTTGGCGGACTTATAACACATACACATGTGCTACTGTCTGCTGAATGTCCGCTCAGCGGGAGGGTCTGGCAGACCCGTTGTTGGCGGATGTAGTGTGTGTGTATGCACCTTTATATGCATGCTGGGATAAGCTTTTTGCTGACACTTAGTTATGAGGCGCTAACTATGTTGGCAATGTTTTGGGGATGTTATTACCCCTGTTACCACACTTAAAGGACTTACGAGCCCAAACAGCTAAAAAAAGATAAGTACCTTATTCAGTTTTAAATGCACGGAGGACGCCGTCCGCGCCCTCCGTGCAGTTCCGCCGGGTCCCCGCAGTCTGATCGCCCCCCGTGCCGCTCCCGACCCCACGGACGGAGTCGGGCTCCCCTTCCTCTCCTAAGATGTCCGCCGGAGCCGGCCGCGGCTGCGCAGTCCGCATACGCGTTAGTGCGGCTGCGCAGCTCTAGGTCCTCCCCCCTCGATCCACGCTACTGTGCGCGGCACGGGGGGCGATCAGACTGCGGGGACCCGGCGGAACTGCACGGAGGGCGCGGACGGCGTCCTCCGTGCATTTAAAACTGAATAAGGTACTTATCTTTTTTTAGCTTTTTGGGCTCGTAAGTCCTTTAAGACAAAATTCAAATTATCATTATTGTGTTTCAGCGTGTCCTTATTTGAAAAATATGAATAGGTTGCTGTAAAACAGCCATAGGCATTTGTAGTGAGTCCACACTGCAAGGCTCAGCTTTACACTTAAAGAGAACCCGTAACCAAGAATTGAACTTCATCCCAATCAGTAGCTGATACCCCCTTTCCTATGAGAAATCTATTCTTTTTCTCAAACGGATCATCAGGGGGCTCTGTATGGCTGATTTTGTGCTGAAACCCCTCCCACATGTGATGTCAGCGCCTCAGAGCTCTGAGGTCCTGACATCACACTGTGGGAGCCTTGTTGCATTGTGGGAAATAACAGCTGTTTCCAACTGCCAAAAAAGCAAGCAGCACCTGCTTCCAGTGACATCACCTGTCTGCTGTAAAAATTTCACCATGTGATAAATGTCTGAATGTAAATCAGGGAGAGGAAAGATTTTACAATGAGCAAACACTGACTAAATCATTTATACATAATTATTGTAAAAATTAAGCACTTTTAATGACATTATTTTCACTCCTCTTTAAGGCAGAGGTAAACTATTTTTTGACAGAGCCCTCTCATACACTGCTAGCCAGCTGTTCCAGCCTAACTATGGCACGGACCTCTGAATTCCCAGCACCTTCTGTTAAGGTGCCCATTAATGGTATAATTTTTAGTGACCGTTCTAATTTCCAATCAGATTATTCCAAACGTATTGTATGAAGACAGAGAAGCTGGTGGGCCCAATTGATCCTCAATCAATCACATTGCCAGTCATTTCTTTAAATAACTGTGGATCGGTATGGCAGATTTTTTTATTATAGACACAGTTGCAACTGCTTTTGGTAATGGGAATAATTAGGATTCTGTAATGCTGTGAATCAATGAAATATGATTTTTATTTCTATCTGAAAATATGATATTTTTCTTTAAAATGTAGGTACTGTGTCATATGTATACTTATTCTTTAAAACAGTGCTGTCCAACTTCATGGGCATGGAGGGCCATTTTTTTTTCAGCCCCCATGGTGGAGGGCCGAAGGTTCTTGCTAGAGCCGCAGCCCCCCCCCCAGAAAAAATGCAATTAAAGGATAATTAGATTGGCAGCACTTTTCACAAAATGCAATTTAAAATAATGGTGAAGTGAGGGTTCCATTGAGCGGCGCGCCGTTGAGCGGCGTAGCGCGCCGCGCCGAAAAATGGGTGTGGCCATGGACCAGAATGCGGGTGTGGCCACGGGTGGAGACAAATTTACATGAACTTAGCAATGTGGGACATTAGATTAGGATAGGGGTGGTGAACCTTTTGGAGGCCGAGTGTCCAAACTGCAACCCAAAAGTCACTTATCGCAAAGTGGCAACAGCAATTTAAACTACATACAAACGTTTTAACTCATACATGAACATTATGGAAAAATGGGTGTGGCCATGGACCAGAATGCGGGTGTGGCCACGGGTGGAGACAAATTTACATGAACTTAGCAATGTGGGACATTAGATTAGGATAGGGGTGGTGAACCTTTTGGAGGCCGAGTGTCCAAACTGCAACCCAAAAGTCACTTATCGCAAAGTGGCAACAGCAATTTAAACTACATACAAACGTTTTAACTCATACATGAACATTATGGAAAATCCAAGTTGAAAATAAACTGTGAAGATAAACAATTTCATCCATCCTACTCCTGAAAAATGTGGGGTTTTTTTTAGAACCTCCCAGTTTTATTTTTCGTTTTAAAAAGCTAAAAAAGTAGGTTTAATGCTATTGTCTCATGATGACGATTCAGCTTTTCCATAGTCTCACAGTTCGCAATCATGTGACCCCCAACAAGACAAATTCAGCAATCATGAGGCCCCCAACAAATCATGAGGCCCCCAACAAGACAAATTCAGCAATCATGATGCCCCCAACAAGACAAATTTAGCAATCATGAGGCCCCCAAAAAATCGTGATGCCCCCAACAATCATGTGGACCCCAACAAGACAAATTCAGCAATCATGAGGCCCCCAACACGACAAATTCAGCAGTCATGAGGCACATAAATAGACAGCATTTCACATAAATAAGCAGAATGCCCCTTTAGTGACAGGTGCCCCCCACTTAGATAGTGACAGGTGCCCCCCACTTAAATAGTGACAGGTGCCCCCCAGCTAGATAGTGTCAGGTGCCCCCCAGTTAGATAGTGACAGGTGCCCCCCCAGTTAGTGACAGGTGCCCCCCAGTTAGATAGTGACAGGTGCCCCCCCAGTTAGTGACAGGTGCCCCCACCAGTAGCGAGCCCGTTACCTCTGGGGCTGGCCTCTCCTGTGTCCCCGCTGGCCTCTCCTGTGTCCCCGCTGGCCTCTCCGGTCTCCCCGCTGGCCTCTCCGGTGTCCCCGCTGGATCAGACCTCACAGATCGCGGCGACTAAAGCAAGCAGAGGGCGCGCATGACACCCGCGCGGCAGAACGTCACATGCGGAAGTGACTAATGATTCACTTCCGCATGTGACGTACTCCGTGCGGGTACCATGCGCCCTCTGTTTACATCAGTCGCCGCGATCTGTGAGGTCTGATCTGTGAGGCAGCGGCAGCGGGGGGACATAGGAGAGGCAGCGGCAGCAGGGGGACATAGGAGGGGCCAGCGGCGACACCGGAGAGGCCAGCGGGGACACAGTAAGAGGGAGCAGGCATGGCGCCCATAGCGCAAGCCATGCCTGCATCCCAGGGAGACGAGCGGGCCGCAGCAGGTGGCCTGGCGGGCCGGATGCGGCCCGCGGGCCGCCAGTTGGACAGCACTGCTTTAAAATATTACCGTGGAAAAATTGTATAGATCCTGAATGGGAAATCCAGAAGTAGAGAATTTGTTTTCAGTAGGTTCTTATGATTTATGACTTATATTAATTGTACCCAAACAGGCTACTTTCACATTAGAAAATCAATTGCAACATGAATGAGCACCTTTCCCCCCTTCCTTTTCTTATTACAGCCATTAATTACAATAGCGATGAAAATATACATCTACACAGCATACACTTTTAGCATACTGCTTAGAAGGATGAGCCAGTCTGTGATGATGGCATCTTTGAAGCTAAGTGATTAGCTCATCTGCCTTGCAACTATACATATCTGGGTTCACTTTTCTGGCAACAAAGCACTCTGCATGAAGTTTGCATCTTCTCCCTGCCTGCATGGGTTTCCTCCTACATCAAAGAAATATAAACAATATATGAATGAAATAATTGTAAGAAAACCATACAAAGCTTAAAGTCATGTTCCGGACAAAAGGTAGAGCTTGATTATTAGGTTTACCTCTTCTTCCAACTTGTTTGGAAGTGATGGCAGTCAATCAAAGCTAAGGTGGCCTACACATATACTAGCTTTGTTTCTCTGTAGAGTTTAATATTTTTCACTATCACAGTATTCGCAAATATAGACGGTCTTGAAAAGATCTGGACATGTATTCCCTTGGCAGGATGCCTATACTAAGTCTAGCGCTCATACAAGGAGCTAGGGAAATTTATAGGGAAAGTACACTGTTAAAACAGTTACCAACATGCCTTTCATTAATTGTGTCAATCTTACACCTTTCCATACCGCCTAAGGTAAAATCGCCGCCCTGCTTGTGCATGCCAGTCTCTGACAGGACATATACCAGTATTTCACCTGTTCTTGTTGCGTGCTCCCCCTGTGATCACCACTCTTGGAGCCTATTTCATATGTTCCTCACTCGGTGATAACTGTTAACCAATCACAGTACGTAAATAGTAAAATAAAAGGGCATCGGTCCTAAAGGGGCCAGAGCCCTTGTGTATCCCAAAAGAGTTAAAATAGTGATTGTCAACAACAAGTTGGTTTAACTATTTCACGTGGTGGAAAAGCTAAATCAGATTTACATTAGATGATCAATAGAAAGTGTCACGTATGAAAGTAATCTGACAAAATATCAGGGAAAATGTCTAAAATAGATCCCTGCACACAGTAAATGCACTGGCACAGCAGCCCTGCCTGCTACTGAGACTGAGCAGGTGAACGCTGATAGTCGGTATTCAGTTTTATGAATTTCCACTGTGAATACACATGGCTGGATTTTGCTTAGCAAATGTGCTTATGCCCATTTTTGGCTTGTCCACCTTTACGGTGCTTCAGAAAATTACCTTCTTCATGTCAGTGAATGATGAGAGAGCTAAACTGCAAAAGTATGAGAGATGTCATTGCTGACCTCATTCTAGAAAATAATAACTGCTTGGCTGAGCTGCTGGTCTCCTGCCCTCAGCAGTTGAAGCCATATCTGCGGAAAGCATGCACCTATGTTAGAAGAGTTGTATCAGAACAACCAATTTACAGATTTATAACCAGAATTAAATTTAAACTGGAGAATCATCAAGACAGCTATCAGGCAGATTATTTGAAAAATAAAAGATTATAATCTCAGTATAAATGAAGTTTAAACATTAGTCCAAATATTTGTTGGCAAATGTATGGTGTCTTAGGTGATCTAAAATGTGTATCACACTTTTCTCCTGGCAGACTCAAAATGCGAGAGCTGCAGCCACTAGGGCACACCCTATAGGCAGTAGCAGTGAGTGAGCCTTGCCCAAGTTCTCCTTACTGAATAGGTGCAGGCTTACTGAACAGGAATTGCTGAGATTCCGACCCGGGTCACCTGTGTCAGAGGCAGAGCCCTTAACCAGTACACTGTCCAGCCACTTTCCACAACCAGTGCTGTTTCTTTTTTAAATTAATACTGGAACACATTTGGTTTTAATCTCCTGTTTCTTATCTATGGAAAGACTGTAATATATTTTGTGTAAAATGTAAGTTGCTCTTCCTGTGTTGATACTGAAGCTTTGCCTTTTAAAAACAAATCTTTTCCTCAGTCTTCAGTTTGACATAATGAAGCATTTATATTCATATCAACACATTAGACTAGCTATATACCAGCCTGACATTTTTATTTGAACGTTGCAATTACTATAAATAATAGGCAACAATTTTAATCAAACTCTGCAATTATTAATGGAGCTGTGAAATGGTAAAAGGACAATTCCCAGACTGCCGTGCTCCAGCAGCTCTAGCACGAAAAGGCTTGTTCATTTCGTAATAACCAAGGGGCTTGGAAAACGAAAAGTTGAAAACAGATCGGAGAAGGTCATAGGGTGAGCTATGCGTGTTCTCAATACGCACATATGTAGAAGGTAGATACACAAAAACACGCAACAAAACAGGGAGAGAAAAATAAAATCTAAAAATGATGGGTAATAAAATAGAGGAGTAGAGGAATTGTTTCAGAGATGCTATTTGCAAGAGAGCTTGATCCAGATCCTATTTTGTTTTATGGGCATGTGTTCTTGTTGCCAAATTTCATGAAAATGAGCTACAAAGCCATTTAAAATACATCAAATAAACATCCTTTTTATTACAAGGAAATGCAAATACCAAGTCTTAACAAGTAAACCTAAGGTCTGTAATTTTAAAGCAGCAATAACAATAACCTTAGGGGTATGTTTCCATTTTGTGGTGGTGTTTATAAGGAAAAACTGTTATTTTTGTCATCTGTTTGAGAAAAACATTTGTATTCTTGTGATGAGTTAAAGGGCTGAGAAAAGTCCAGAAAGTGAAGACAGAATCAAAAGACAAACAGTGTTCAAAGCAGACCTATTAGTACAAGCCACATTTCAAAACCACACTTACATAAAGACTTAAGAGGGAAACCTAACAAAATATAAAATAACCTTTGATGAGATCTGCAAAGATGAACTGAGTCTGTATTAAGAAGGGAAACCTTATCAGCATTTCTCCTTTCTCTTAAAGGGATACTGTAGGGGGGTCGGGGGAAAATGAGTTGAACTTACCGGAGGCTTCTAATGGTCCCCGCAGACATCCTGTACCCGCGCAGCCACTCATCGATGCTCCGGCCCCGCCTCTGGCTCACTTCTGGAATTTCAGACTTTAATGTCTGAAAACCACTGCGCCTACGTTGCCATGTCCTAAAACCCTGTTGATGTCACCAGGAGCATACTGCGCAGTCCCAGTATGGTCTGTGCCTGCACAGTACGCTCCTGGTGACATCAGGGGAAGCGAGGACACAGCAACGCAGGCGCAGTGGTTTTCAGACTCTAAAGTCTTCAATTCCAGAAGTGAACCGGAGGCGGGGCCAGAGCATCGGTGAGTGTCTGCGCGGGAAGAGAATGTCTGCGGGGGACCATTAGAAGCCTCTGGTAAGTTCAACTCATTTTCCTCCGACCCCCCTACAGTATCCCTTTAAATACCAGCGTGAATTAAAGCTGTGTTAAGAAGGACACTTCTGCTCCTTGGGCTAGAATCAGCCTCCATTTGATATGTAATATGCATGCACAACTACTGCTTACCTCTGCATGCATAGTTTACCCATTTGAAGTGTCCTAAATAAAACAGGTGATCCACATACCTCTGATTTAATATATAGATACACCACGGACCACCTTCTGTACACTTCTAATGATTTACTGTTGTCCAGGGTCAGCTGAGTAGCATACTGGAAAGGCTGTTGTCTTTGATGTAGGGTTTGAGTCTTTGACCAGCGTTAGAATCCTGGATCAAGCCAGTATGTCAAACAGTAATGTGTCTTTAGGCTCCCTAATGATCCTGGTGGAGCGTGCCCTAAGTGGCTGCAGCCCTGAAGCGCTTTAAGTCCGCCAGGAGAAAAGCAGGATATAAATGCTTTGTGTCATGTCTGTCTTTTCTTTCTTGCTCATAACTACTGTGCATACTACCTTTCTCAGGCTGCTCCATTCAATGGAATTGTTTTTCCTAAGACTCTTTTAATATGCTAAATAGTCAAAAGAGAAAAAAACACTTATAATTCAAAAATTACCCATCTATCCATCATTCTACCCTGTCCCTTCAAAATATGAACAGTCTCTTAAAGTGGACCTATACCCATCCTGCTTACATGTTTTTGTTGACAAGTAACCAAGATGTTTCCAAATAATATACATGAAACATTCCTTCCAAAGCTTATCTCCCTGGAGCATTTTCTTTGTGGGTGCTAATGCAATGAGAACTACACTGGTTGCTCTCTCAAATACTGTATGCACGTCTTTCAAGTACTGTAATGCAAGTCCGGGAAACTCTTAGTAGCTTTCTCCAAATCCATAATTCAAAAGCATACATTTTTCTAGGCATGAACTTATTTATAGTCCAACTTTCATAGCCATGTTACTACTGGGAAGACCATAGCTTTAACTATCCTGATCTTTATTGGTGAAATTTCTATCCTACCCAAGTAATAAGCAATTCTTAATTTCGGGGCTGCAGTCACCATCTACAGAGGTCTTCGATTCCAGGAAGACGAAAACTATTACAACTTTTACTTTTTCTGCATCTATTTGTCAATGGTTCATTGCAGCAGATCAAATGACTTTAGTTTTCTTCTTGATATTAAGCAGTATACCTGCTTTGGCATCTTCTTGTTTGACATTCCTGATTAGGCTCTTCAATTCTTCCTCAGTTTCAGCCATAAGAGTGATAACATCGGCATGACATAATTTTATGTATGTTCCGGCCCCCCAACAACCTGAATTATGTTGACCTCGGCCCTTGACCGAAAAAGTTTGGGGACCCCTGCTCTTTTGTATGCTCGTGCGACCTTTTCTTGTAAGCTTCTGCTTCCGTCAGATTCCTTCCATCTTTGTCTTTCACCATTCCCATGTTTAATATGTTAGCACTATTAAAATAAGGGATGATGAGAATAATAAAATTAGTACTGTGCCAAAACTTAGTGGCTGGAGAGTGTAATGGTTAAGGGCTCTGCCTCTGACACAGGAGACCTGGGTTCAAATCTCAGCTCTTCCTGTTCAGTAAGCCAGCATAAATTCAGTAAGGAATCCATGGGCTAGACTCCCTAACACTGCTACTGCCGCCAGGAGAAAACCGCTTGTTTGTCTTGTCTAATAAGGAGTTTACTGATCTTAACAGTTCAAACATAGTAAAAAATAAAACAGATCAACTCTTATCTTAGTTGTGCTGCAACATTAACAGTAAAAAGTATGAATGCAGAGCACTATAGTACATTTTAAACAATATACTTCCAGAAAATACTAAAACCTTTCTAAATTGTAAGACCAAGCACAGCATTAGCCTCTCTATGGTACTTTTCAAGGCATTTGTAAATGCTTAAAGCTCTAACCTATAAAAAACTGGTACACACCCATAGAAGTACCAGTACCCTATTGAAATTTCACAAAATGTATTATAAACAGGCCTCTTGCTGAGTCTAAATAGAATTATGGCGTGTTATGTGTGCAAGTGTACATTGCAGATATCTAACACCCTCATATGCTCTGCTGAGCTGTCCTAAGCTACTTACTTGCCCCCCCCCCCCTGCATACCTCAAGATACACTTTTTGCTCCTATTTATCATATTTGGACCCCATGACACGTCAACCTCTGCCTTAGTGAAATATGCATGTATCATTGTGAATGTTTGCTCCGTATATTCATGATACATTCATGATACATTGTGATGCCCTTTGAGTCTCTGCTCAAATTATCTGCACTGCAACTTACATTTTTAGAAATCACAAAAAGAAAGAAAGAATATATATATATCTGAAGTAGTATGGCCATAGCTCATATTATATTACAAACATGCTCTGGTCCATAAGGTGATAACAAGAGTCTAGTGGTAAAGTAGTTAAAGTACTTTGTTGTGTAGCTAATACATGTACTTTCTCAGTAAATCTAGCTGGAAATGCTATGACTCTTTAACAATTTGTAAATCTCTCCACATCTCTTTGCACATATCTGTACACACCAGAGATAGGGATGCTGTTTGCACTACAAATACTCAGAGGGGAAATTCAGCCTCATGAAGATGGTAGAAGAAAAAGGAATTAAACAGACTTCTAGCCAGCTGAGACCAAACAAATCCATATTTATTGCTAAATGCAAAAAAAAATAAGCTGTTAGCCTTTTACCTTTTGCTTCCCATTATCTGAAAACAAAATCTGTATTAACTCTGCCAATCAGATGTGTAGGCGTACATTATTCACACTCTTAGCTGAAGAATCCAATCGAAAAAGATTTCATGCCAATTTGTGCCCGTGCAACCTTTATCCTTCCACTCAGCAAAAAACTAACTTATCACAAACGGGGAAATTGCAAAAAATAACAATCGTTCACCACCGTTGCTTGTTTCTTTTCAGATAACTCATTTTCTAAACAATAAAAATGTCCACAATCATTACGGCAAATACTGAGCAGACGATAGTAAAGCATGCTTCATTTCAAACATAATGCGCTCTTCTTTATTATTGGTCTTCTTGTAATTGAAAGCAGAAAGTGCGGATAGAAAAAGACTCACTCTAACACAGTTTATTTGGTAAACAAGTCCATTTTCTTTCAGCCATCAGGAGAACAAGGTTAGTCAACAGTCCCCATTATGTTTTTCTTGGAGAAACATTAAGGTGGTATTTCACAGTCCCAAGGGACCCATTAATTGCTTATTTTTCTCTACTCAATACCTATCGTGACTAACATATAGAAATGATATATTTATGTGCTTTAGACAAGGTATCCAAACTGTATACATCTGAGTGACGGTATCATAAAAACTCACTATACATCTCTGTTGAATGAATAAATCATTATTATAGTGAACGTATAAACGCTTTTAGGCTTTTCATTATGTGTTTATCACAAATGGCTCAGATATGTCCAGTTAACTTTTCTCCTGAGTTTTCTCATGAGATGCTTTCATACCTCATCAAAATCATAAAATACGTTTTAAGTCCTCAGCTGGCAAGAAATTAGGTTTAATAGTTTTACATCATTATTAGTACTTTTGGACTTGTTAGGTGCACAAAAATTATTTTGTTGTTAAGCTAAAAAATCATACCCTGGGAGAAAACTCAGAAGAAACAGTAGCTGAATTAAAGCCATGAAATATAACATGTAGATATGTTATGTTTTCTATGTGATACCAGGAGGTGAAGCACTGAAGAAAATTCTTGACTGAAAGCTTTTACCTCAATTTTCTTTTGGGCCAATCTGTACTCTGAAGACTGATGGGTAACTGCTACAAGTTGAGTCAACAGACTCACCTATGCTGACTATACAGAATGCCACAAAGTTAAAAATATTTACTGTTCTGAACTGCAAAAGAAAATGATACCTGCTGGATAGATACATCTGGAAAATGTGATTGCATGAAAAATAAACCGTGTTCTTAAAAATGTGTTCTTAAAAATGGCAAACATAATTAATGCAAATTAAGAGTGGTAACAAGCAGCATAGGGCTTCTGTTCAATTGTTACTAGTTAGTTGTCAAAACAAAAGAGGGGGTAAGGCGGTGTCCTTGCAATGCGGGCAAAAAAGATACCCCCAGTTCCCATCAAATCACTATGCCCACTGCTGATCTCTTCAGACACCCCAAAATGTGCAGGAGTGACTAACAATGAAAAGCAAGGGTTTGGTTGACACATTAAGAGAGCTATCAGAAAAGCACAAGTGTCCTGACTAATGAGTACAAGGGTCACCTTAAGTCTGCTGATCATTTAGCAGTACAATAAAATGAACTTATCTGTAATGATTGCTGCTGCAGCAGGTGTTGCTGGAAGCAGTAGTGCTGCAGCTCAGGCAGTTCTGATGTCTTTCCATGCAAGCTGCATAGCTTTGTCTGTCTTTCCCTGCTGTCAGCTTGTGACTGATTATCATTCACCTGTGTGGGAATCTGCATGTCTGCTCCCATTGGATGACCTCAGTATAAAGATCTGCTTCCTGCAGGGTTTCCTTGGGTTTTCATAGCTTCAGCTTAAGCCCGTCTTGCTGTCGCTTTAGCCCCCGATCGTGTTTCTGGTTATAAAGATACTTTGCTGGTCTTTGCATCATATATTGGTTCATTGCCAATATATATGCATACCAGCACGTTTATTATTTTCCTTGTATTTGTGTTACGTTGATACATTAGTGTCGCTGATGTATACGTACACGAACTGTTTATATCCTGTGTGCAGTTAGTCAGCTTTCCAGCACGTTTTGGTAGGTTGCGCGTACCGTGACCACCCGTGCTGAGGTAGTTACCCTGCTCCTGGTTCTGTTTGTGGATTGCGTTCATCTCTGCGAAGAGATAACGAATCCTTCTGAATCCTGTTCTGTTACCGTTTGTGGATTGCGTTCATCTCTGTGAAGAGATAGCGAATCCTTCTGAGTCCTGTTCCCTGTGTTACTCCATTCCTAGTCAGCGTTCCTGCTTATGTCATATATCGGTTCATTGCCGATATATACATATGTTAGTCAGACGTTACAAATAGTTTCATTGATAGCTGTAATTGTAATACGCTAGGAAAACATACTTATTGTATATTTATCTGTGTTACGTTCATCTATCTTAATCCTGCTGTTTTCTGACTGTCCTGTCCTGTCTTTGTGAGGCACGCCATCGCCGCATCGCATTGGCTGCCTCATTCCAGTCTGTCTGGTTTTGGACGCTTGCTGTCGCTAAGTAGCCGCTAGCTAGCAAGCGTTCATTCTGTCTACCTGTCCTGATCTCCTCAGTTCTGGTTTGTGCGCTCAGCGCTACTTTGCGCTGAGACGTTATAACGAAAGCATTGTTTGTGGCTGTCAGATCTGCACCGGCTCTGTGCGCCACAATCTCCTATTGCAGTCAGTCCTCCCCTCCACTATACTAGGGATAGCCTGTTTCCTTGTGCTAGTGTGTGTACCTCCTCCACGTCAGCTCATGCGTTGCATGCTGACTGTGGAGAATACACCACCAAGCCTTACATTATCTTACCATATCTCATTTTATATAAATCTCATGCAGTAACAAGGAATCAAGCATCAAATATAATACCCCATATTAATAAATGTGCAGGGCTAGCGCAGCTTACAGATGTTTCTAAATAAACTCCGATGGGAGGTTGTATCCACTTTAAATACTTTATTTGCAGGTGAATGTTTGCAGTAAAGAATGCAATAGTATTGATATTTGTGATTAAGCTACTGAGAGGTAAATCCATTAATGTATTACTGAGGAAAATATTGACTGTTCTGTAGCTACAAGGATCTGTCACACATTCAAGTGAGGAGATTAATGTAGCCCTAGTCAGGCAGTAAGTAGTAGCACTTGACATTGTGTTACCAATACCTATACCAGGAAAACAGATCAAACACTATAAACTCCACCAGCATACTTTACCCCATAGGAGTCTCAGAAGCATTCTGTCAGAAGCCTGTTTTAATCCCCCTTGTTGATTTTTCCCTCACATAACAGAAATGAAATCTCTCTGCCTCTGCATATCACTTACAAGTAAAAGACGCAATTAATGAGTTAGAGAAATTATCTTCTCTTACATCTTTATTTTGCTTTTGCTAGTTTATCACGGAGTGAAAAGCTCTTGTTAAAACTTTTAGTTGAATGATTTTTTATACACAATTTAGTGTATTGCAGAGAACCACATACAGTACTTCAGTTATCTTCCAACTTGCTACAATCTGTTTTTAGTATTTCAATGAAGAACAAAAACAGGTAAGTAAGACCAGATTCTTTTGATCAGTGTATTCCAATTCCATTCATATTTTTATGAGTTTATACGTTATCTCAACTCTCTGCATTATTATTTTAGTGAACAAAGGTATCACACCACAAGGAGTATTCTAAGTCTAGCCCTCCCAGGCCACATAGAATCCAAGATTTTGATACAAGTTGTAATGGAACTGATTAATTGGTCCTATTATTAACAAGCTTAGCTTTGTACTTTCACGTAGAACATAATTAGTTTGTAAGCCTCCCCATGTGCTCTTCTCCACCACCATATGGACTTAGTGGCTCATCTGCTATACTTATCACTACATTGTTACATTGCTATTTTGTGTACCACTGTAGAATGCTACAATGCCATGGGATATGTTGGTGCTTTATAAATAAATAATAGTAATAATAATAATAATAATAATAAATGTCCCTTTTTTAACATTGTTTAAGGCTGTAATGTCTCCCCTATCTATTGTACAGCACTGTGTAATATGTTAGCACTTTATAAAGAACGTTTATCAATAATAATAAGAGACCATATCATAAAAACAATGTAAATGAGTGATGTAGCCCAGTCTGAATATAAGTTGAAGCAGCCAGCAAGATTAAATACCTTCGAGGCTAGAGTTTGAAGAAGGAAAATGAAAGCTCCTACATTTCTTCAATCAAAAGTCAAAGATACACTAAGCAATCCAGAAGACTAGGAGTTGCTGCTCTTCAAGCAAACTAACAAGAATGTTTACTCGTCCCATTCCATCTGCGAAACCCTTCTACATGCTAATTTTTCATGCACTATAAAAGTGTGAGCCTTCTTTGTACAGCAGCCTCTCCCTTCCATGTCCAATGTTTGGACATTCCCAGCCACTATACTGGAAAAGGAAGTTAGTATAGCTTAGGTAGGGGACCTATTTTTAAGTACACCTCATAAACAAAACAAAGCCTTCAGCAATGCTGCACGCATCATAACAATTGCATACAATGGAAGTGTGTGCTTTGTGGAAACCAAACCAAAAACCTCACACAGCTTCAGAGATAATTATCTGTGCTTGAGGACTGTTGCATCTGCTAATTTTTAAGATTAAACCCATATATAGAAACATGACTATCTACACTATGTAAAATGCTGTGGAAGATGTCAGCACAACAAAAATAAATAGTAATAGCTGGATGCACCTAGAATACTGTAAGGTATAATGCCCTGTGCTAATGAATACCTTACTGTCCTTTTTACCTTGTTTTACTGTAAGGTTAGGGAAGGGGTAAGATTATAGAGTTGGAGTCAACTTACATTATACAACACGGTGAACCCATAATCAGGGCTGTGGAGTCAGAGCAATTTTGGGGTACCCGGAGTCGGCGGTTTCATAAACTGAGAAGTCGGATGATTTATGTACCAACTCCACAGCCCTGGTAAGTATTAGACTAAGGAGTCAAGGAGTTGGAGTTGGAGCAATTTTGGTTAACTGGAGTTGGATAATTTTTGTACCAACTCCACAGCCCTACGCATAACACTAGGGAAATATATGAATGTGGGAGAGTAGCTGAAGAGATGTAGACAATATGTAAACAATATATGCCTGAGGAGTAAATATTTGCCCTTGTAGTCTATTCTAGTAATGCCTTCAGTAGTACAGCAATACCAGCATACACAAGCGTAGTGCAATTATAGTGAATCATTTTACTTGTTATGTACATATGGTTTTCTTGTAATATACATATGTACTGCACAATATTAAAGGAGGACTACAAAACTAACATTTCCTTCTGCAAGCTTACTGCATTACCCAAGAGCTGTGTAACCAAGCTGCTAGCACAAAACCTGCTATTAAGGTTTATGTCTGGGGTACTGCAAACAAACTACATTGTCTAAAAAAGCCCTGTTGATTGTATTGCTATTTATACCCCAATCATTTAAAGAGAACCCGAGGTGGGATTTAATTATGTTACTGGGGCACAGAGGCTGGTTGTGCACACTAAGACTAGCCTCCGTTGCCCTATGATGTGCCTCCATGTCCCCCCTGCGCGCCGCTATACCCCCCGCAGTGCTGGCGACACGCAGCGTGTCGCCAGCACAATGTTTACCTAAGCGCTGTCAGTCAGCGCCGCTCCCCCGCATCAGCACTACCCTCCCGCGTCACTTCCCTATCAGCGGGAGGGAAGGGACACGGGCGGGTAGCGCTGAAGCTGAGGAGGCGGGGGAGCGGCGCTGACAGACAGCTCTTAGGTAACCATTGTGCTGGCGACACGCTGCGTGTCGCCAGCACTGTGGGGGTATAGCGGCGTGCAGGGGGGACATGGAGGCACACCATGGGGCAACAGAGGCTGGTGTTAGTGTGCACAACCAGCCTCTGTGCCCCAGTAACATAATTAAATCCCACCTCGGGTTCTCTTTAAGAAGCATAATGTCTGTATTCCATTGTGAACTCAGAGCAAAAAAATGGACTCTTTGTCCCCCACCATTCTGCTGAAATCATTTAATTAAAGTGCATAGAACAAATCAGATTTTCATTGCTCAGTTTGAACATAAAGAACAAAGCAATCAAATATCTACACATCAGGGAGTAAGCTGAACACAGCCTATAACTGAAACCGACTCTCAGTTCTTACACTTAAAGGACACATAAAGTGAGAGAGATCTGGAGGCTGGCACATTTTTTTTTTTACTTTTAAACAATGCACATTGCATGGCTGTCCTGCTCATCCTATGCCTCTAATGAGTTTAGCTAAAAACCCTGAACAGGCATGAAGATCAGCAGTTTCACGGAAGTTTGAATGAATTTGCTGCTTGCTTGTTTCGGGTGTATGATTAAGACACTACTGATTCATGACAGATCAGCAAAATGCTATTATTTAAACATGACAGATCAGCAACTGCTATTATTTAAAAAAAAATATGGCAGCCTCCATATCCCTCTCACTTTAGGTGTCCTTTAAAGGGATCAAAGCAGCTTTATGTTTCAGCAGTTTGTCCTGGTTTCTAATAGATGTGGGAACTGCCATTCTAGCCCCTACCCACCCTTCACCCTTATTTATCCAGGGGAAGGTGTGAATGTAATCAAGAATGGCTCTCACCCATCCTGCTGATGAAAGCTTTTGTTTGCTCATTGCTACTGCTAATTACAGCATTCCTTATCTGTCTGTTTTTTTTCTGTGGACTACAGGCCTCAGAAAGAGATCAATAAAAGCCTCTAACAATGATTTAAATTTAAAAAGAAGAGGTAGAATTGTTTTTTTATGTAATTAGCTACACATTTCTATTGTGCCATTGATATGCCCTGGGTGCTAAAAATGGTGCTCAGTTGACTTTAAGAAAATTCAATGATATATAAGTGGCTGGATAGTGTAATGGTTAAAGGCTCTGCCTCTGACACAGGTGACCAGGGTTCGAATCTTGGCTCTGCCTGTTCGGTAAGCCATAGCCAGCACCTATTCAGTAGGAGACCTTAGGCAAGTCACCCTAACACTGTTACTGCCTATAGAGCGCGTCCTAGTGGCTGCAGCTCTGGTGATTTGAGTCCGCCAGAAGAAAAGCGCGATACAAATGTTATTTGTCTTGTGTCTTTGTCTAAATGCATTTTCTTGATATTGTTATAATTGGCAAAAAGACCCTCAGGACCTTTTCCCAACACAGAAAATCATCTGAATATAAACGCTTTCCCCACCAAGTTTAACTTTAAGCAAACGTTAACAAGGCTCTTGTCCCTGATCCCACCGGGACAGATTGCTGGTTTCTAATAGACAGTTTATTTTCTGCCTGATCAGCAAATACAAGCTGTTGAGGAATTTAAAAGGTTAAGCTGTGCTCGCAACCAATGTTAGAGGCAAAGTATGGGTCAAGTTAATTGCAGTGGATTCTGGCTATGTTAATTACCTGACATCCTATTCCTAAGCGACATAGTGTGCAAGCACATGAATTGGGACTCTTCAGAAATATTATAGTGCACACAAGTTTGATGGATGGATTTCAAGCAATTACACAGCATGCTCACTTTTTTGTTTAATTGAAGCACTAATAAGTTGCACAATGAGCTAATTTAAACCTATTAACAACTTTACTTAAGTGCCAATAATTTGATGGGCAAAAGGGCTGAATTAATCTTTTCCCAGTGGGACTACAGAGGTTAAGGCATGTTGGCAGAATCTTCCTGGAAATGTCCATTTTAGTGCTCTAATTTATCATGTATTTCATTTTGCTCCCAGACAGTAAATGGAGAGAGACTCTGTGTGAAAAACTCTGTATGATGAACATTTTTTGCATAAATGCATTTCAATTATAATATGCCATTTTTTATTTTGTTTCTATTTAATTAGTTTTTATTCAAGGCAATTGCCTTAATTCAATGAAGAAGGTTGTGAAGAAGTACCATTACAACAAAAGGGATGCAACAGGGATGCAGGGTTAATCAGACATTGCAGCTATCACTGGTTGTAGTTGGTATACTCGGGGCATTATGATGAGGATAGATATACTGGGGGAATCACTACTACATTTACTATACCGTATCCTGTATCCAAAATTTGTCCCTTCCTTACATTAGAGGCTACTAAAATGCTTGTACATGCTCTAATCATATCCGTCTTGGCTACTTTAACACCCTACTCTGGGGTCTAACCAAAAAAACAGACCAAGACATCTAGTCTCTACTGAGAGCATCAGATTTGATAAGAACATTGGGGTTACTGTATATTCTGGCGTATAAGACTACTTTTTAACCCTTGAAAATCTTCTGAAAAGTCAGGGGTCATCTTATACGCCGGGTGTTACGCCCTATCCTGTTACTGACTCTCAGATCTCGCTGCTGAAGACTGTAGTGAAGCAGTGCAGGCGCACATGTGCGAGATCTGAGAGGCAGAGAAGGAGGTAAATAGGATACAAGGATGGGCCAGAAGGGTGAAAGAGGCGTGTTTTATGGGCACAGCACGATCTATTCTTCCATGCCTCGCTAATAAACAGGTAGACAAGGAAATATGACCAATCCATTTAGGGACAGGGAGAGCTGACCAATCCAACCAGTCAATCACCTGTATATACTGGGTACCACATACAATACAGCACGAGTATCTGTTCACACATAGCACCAGTATATGATTTTTTAAAATTTTTATTTGGTGTGTGCTGGAAGAGGGGTAGCCTTATATGGTGAGTATATCCTAAACTCCATATTTTAACTGGAAAAATTGGGAGGTCGTCTTATACGCCCAGTAATCTTATAAGCCAGAATATACGGTATATGTTTATTTTATTATTAATGTCTCCTTGTTGTTCTTAACTCATAATTTATCTTTCCAAATACGCCTAAACTTCCGCTTTAACTTTCCTTTGGGCTGATTCATTTAAGAACGTCTGGTATTTAGGGAATTTGTGTAGCAAGTTATGCAAATTGTGTTATACACTATACAATATACATGCACCACTTACATTGCATGTTTCTCAACGTAAGTAGTGCAAATTGCGTAACTAGTCATACAAACTGTGTAAAAGCCAGTAAGCTAGGGGCTGGTTCACACAGACGCTAGGCAGCATTTACCGCCAAGCGTCCGGGCCTCATTGGTTAAACATTCCCATGCAAGTGAATGGGAGCATTTAACACTGCGCGGTTACCATCGATTACTGTCGATCGACGTCCCAGTCATTTCTGCCAACCCTAGAAGCCTCATGCGGCATCTAGGGTCAATTCAACGCTGCGTCTTCATGTCCCCAATCGCGACAGGACACCGACAATCACTGCAGAAAAGCCCCCGAAGGAGATGCCGCGAGACAGAGGAGACGCCGCCCGTCTGAACCGGCCCTTTACATGTGCCTATCTGCACACATTCACATTAAGATTATCGTTCTTTAGTGAATCAACCCAATATTCTATTTCAACTCACATTTTATTTTCCAGGAATGTTATGACTAGAATGTATACTGTGCATTGAACACAAAGTAGGTGAAAAGCTTCAGTAGTCCTGTGTTAAAGAATGGTTGGCCTGGAATTGCTGTGCTGTTCTCTAAATAAGTTACAACCATCTCAGTGAACAGGATTCAAGACTTACAGTAGCTCAGTAGAAGAAAACATATTTTCTTGCAATGTAAATCCAGTATCTACACAGAGTAAATCTAATACTGAACCTTAAGATAATTCATATGGATTTTATATGCATGAATGCAATACGGTATGAGTTGTTGACAGTACAGTTTAAAAGTGTCAAATACATTTGAAATAGGGATAAATTGAAGCAAGCTGCAATGGGTATTCCATCCGAGGGTGTAAAGCCGAATATTTAACAGATTACAGGGTTCTGCAAATTTTCAACCACAGACCACATTTGGAATTACAGTGTGGCCATTTCTACAAATCTAGAAAAGTGGGAACCTCGTTCATCCATTCATGCGCATCACTAATCAAGCTCTAGGCACAGATTTACATATATCACACAGTATCTTAGTAAGGAGAAAAGAAAAAGACAGAGCTTTTTAAAGCCTTGTATACATATTCAGGACTGAGTACTTTACAGATGCATCTCTAGCCTGCAGGCTAATAACATGTAGAATTGCTATTATTGGAGGCAGAAGGACGACAGCATGGCAAGCGAAGCGCAGCGGCCTACGCCTGTGCTCAGATGAGATGATCCAGCAGTCCGTTATTTCTCGCCAATGCATCAGGGCCACCATACGTAAACTAGATTTTCAGGTCAGATATTCTAGAAGTGATTAATTCTGGAATCTAAGCATATGTTCATCCCCAGACTACCTCACCATGTGTCTACCCCATTTCCTTTTCCCACGCTACACATTTATAATTTTCTATAGGGGGATTAGCAAAGTTATCCAATCACTGATGAGCAAATAATAACTCCTAACATCAAGCCTATATTGACATATGCAAGTTAAATTGAGCCAATCAAAATCTCCAGCTGCGGGTTAATTAAGCAGATGTCAGTTAATTGATCAGCTGCTGCTGGTTTTAATTTGCTCAAATGTCTTCCTCTTCCTGGGCCAGTGGAAGTTTGCATGTTAGGATAAATTCTTTAGTCATCCCTACAATTAAGACTGAATATTATACAAAAATATATGAAACTCAAATTGTTTTATCTATTCCAATATGGATTCACAAAATGTTGGAAGTATCAATAAAAATGTCTATACAGAGATGCACCAAATACATTTAGAACACTAAACGATTGTAGATTTCAATCTGCTAGCTTTGTATGGCCACAATCCCCCTGCATAGTGTGGTACATCCCGCTTACCATCTATTGTGGTCTCCTGGGCATCAGGAGGCTGCTATATCAGTGGCTCCCCTGCAATCAATATGGAAGCAATATACATGTGTGCATGCTCCCTTATTCATCCCCAGACATCACATTCCATGGCCAGTAGGCTACTCACATCATTTATCAAATACATGAGCAGTGGCTGTGTATTACAGAACCTGGGGAACTTTGTTTTTTAAACACTATGCACAGTATGTGAAAAGGAGGAAGGGAAAATGAGGAGACAGAGAGGACAGCAGGGAGTTGGCAACATTGGCACCAATTTACTAACAGTAAGGTTAAAAAGATGCTAACACACGTCTGAAGAGGTAAAGAAAAGGGAAGGGCTGTGGCTCTGTTTGACTCAAATGATGTTCAGTGTTCACTCCAGATTTTTATTCCAGCCGGGTGGCATGAAAAAGTAGGCGGGTGAAGTGAGGTGATATGCAGGGCCAGCGCAACTCTGCACAATTCTGCTTACAGCAGAGGAGGTGGTGAGCCAATGACAGCCGGGTGCTCACCAAAACTAGCCGGGTGGAGCACCCAGCTAAAAGAGCCTGGGGAGAACACTGATGTTAAGCCTTGTTCACATACAAGATGACTCTTGGACAAGTCAGCTGGTCAGGGACACCTCTGCTGAGAATCTAGTGTTTGTACTGTGGTCACTTTAAGGTTAGGCACAGGTGTGGTTAAGTTTAGGCAAAAGGGGTGGTTAAGGTTAGACATCAGTGGGTCCTGGTTAAAGGAGTTGTCAGGCATATTTGAATAAAATAAACGCTACTTACCGGGGGCTTCCTCCAGCCCCAAGCTCCCAGGACCTCCCTCGCCGCAGCTCTGCCCGCAGCTGTTTGCCGGAGCTCCGACCCGGTCCCCCGGCAATGATGTCAGAGCAACCTGGAGGTCGCTCTGTACTGCGCCTGCGCGATCGGCACTGTCAATCACCGCCACGTGGGCCCGAGCGGACTGCGCCTGCGCGATCGGCACTGTCAATCACCGCCACGTGGGCCCGAGCGGACTGCAGTCCGCTATTGCCCACGTGGTGGTGATTGACAGTGCCAATCGCGCAGGCGCAGTACAGAGCAACCTGGAGGTCGCTCTGACGTCATCGCTGGGGACCAGGTCGGAGCTCCGGCAAACGGCTGCGGGCAGAGCTGCGGCAAGGGAGGACCTGGGAGCTTGGGGCTGGAGGAAGCCCCCGGTAAGTAGCGTTTATTTTATTCAAATATGCCTGACAACTCCTTTAAGGTTAGGCACCAGAAGGGAGGGGTTAAGGTTAGGCACCAGAAGGGAGTGTTTATGGTTAGTATCACGATCTACATCTGCTGGTAAGACATAAGAAGTTCATCCAAAGAGTTCATGGTGTTACCAGCAGATGCAGATCGGGACATTTAGGCACCGAGGGGTGGAGGGGGGGTTAAGTTTAAGTAGCATCAGGGGGATCTTAGGGTTAGGCATAGTTAGAGGGTGGGTTCTGTGTGAGAGTAGGGTTAGGTTAAGTCATAGTAAAGTATCTGTACAGGTAAATTCTATTTTACTATAGGAATTAAGTAGAAGAATATTGGTAACTTTACCGATATTCTACTAGTGGAAGTCTCCAGCACTATTTTTAGCAGGCGCCATTTTTATAGATATGTTTCTTTAGAACGTACACCTATGTCTAATAAGGAGAGTGGGGGTGTGGCTTTACCTAAAGACTAGTCTTGTTACTATCCAATAATGTATATGTAGTGCCTAGGCCAGCTGCGGGCAAACTAATAGAGGACTGGCATTTGCTCCTTTCCCCTCCTCACTCCCGCTATCCTTAGAACAATACGCGCAGAGCACAATCAAGAAAGCCAATTCGCCCTATCACACTCCCCTGCGGCGATCTCCATGGTGAAGGCGATGTATCACATGACGCTAGTGAAAAGTGTGATAGGGTGAGTTATACCCAATCCTTTCCTGCCATTTTTCCACCAGGAGGGAGGGAGGGAGAGAGTGAGCTGCAGTAGCAGCAGGCCGCAATGTGGCCCGATCCTTACAAAGTTTGCCCATTCCTGACATAGGCTAAGTAGATCAACAAAGTTTTATTCTGTGTGATCATAGATTTTAGCTTCCTTTTAATAATCATATTTAATTGTACTTGTGCTGAAGTCTGAAGTGTGTAATAAGTTTATAAAAATGTTTTTTTGTGAGCTATAGATGAATAATTTCTATATTGACATCAGGTCCGCTTTAAAGCTGAGAGTTGCTGGTCATGGTGAGGTCAGAAGGCTGTGCTGAAATGTGCTCCCGGCAGCTGGGATGTTATGGCTTGCCTATCACAGCCGTATCATCATTTCTCTTTCTGCTATAACAGCATGTTTAGTGTGAGATTTCTCTCATATTGCACCATTCGGCATCATCCGTCAAGTCTGTAAAAAGTTTGTAGCATTATTTAATTTTAATGAACAACAAAACGGAGTCATTTATGAATTACTTCAAGGGAGAAAAAAAAACACTGCAAGCCTAGTAAGTTTAGGTTTTCTGCTTGTGAAATTTTCCTCCTTTATTGCCGTCATTTATAACAGAGAAGAAAAGCTTTGTGCTATTGTCACTCAGCTGTGCTCTTTAGGTTTGAAGGAAGGCTCACCAGCCGAGATCCCTCTACAGCATAAACAGCAAACTGCTATTTTCACAGCGGGCAGAGCTGTGTTCTTCTTCAAAAAAAAACAGCATTAATAAAAATGGTGCTGTAATAAACATGGTAATTCTGGTCACAAGGTTACAAATTGGCAATGCAACCATTTGCTTAAGTCGTTTTGCTAAATGGATTTTTGTAGAATAAAAAATGGAAGTGGTGCATCAAATACAGATGTTTGGATTGAACAACATATTTTTTTCTACCATTCAAATAAATAAGGACACGAAAGCACGATGGTGCAATGAAGAGCCTTTTCCCAAAGCAAGATACTAATGTTAGGTGTATTGTGCAAGCTAAGGCCAAAAAATGTCTGCAATATCATGGTATCATATACTATTAAAGGCCATACCACGGGCTGATCAATGACCTTTAAAGGAATACTGTAGGGGGGCGGGGGAAAATGAGTTGAACTTACCCGGGGCTTCTAATGGTCCCCCGCAGACATCCTGTGCCCGCGCAGCCACTCACCGATGCTCCGGCCCCGCCTCTGGTTCACTTCTGGAATTTCAGACTTTAAAGTCTGAAAACCACTGTGCCTGCGTTGCCGTGTCCTCGCTCCCGCTGATGTCACCAGGAGTGTACTGCGCAGGCACAGCCCATAATGGGCTTGTGCTATACACTTCTGGTGACATTAGCGGGAGCGAGGACACGGCAACGCAGGCGCAGAGGTTTTCAGAACTTAAAGTCTGAAATTCCAGAAGTGAACCAGAGGCGGGGCTGGAGCATCGGTGAGTGGCTGTGTGGGCACAGGATGTCTGCGGGGGACCATTAGAAGCCCCGGGTAAGTTCAACTCATTTTCCCCCGACCCCCTACAGTATTCCTTTAACGACAATTGGCCACTAAATGCACTGATTAAAGACCATGGGTTTAAACTGCCATCAGAGAAAGCTTTTAAAGTGAGAGCTTGAAAAAGGCATCACATATATATCCCTGCAATTAAAAGCTATTTTCAACATGTATTTTTGAGACTGTGCTAGTTTAGTGCTATTATTGCCTAACTAGATTGTGTAAAAAATATTAAAACATTTATTTTTGCAAATGCATAGATGTATGAAATAAATAGCTCTGTACTCACTGCTTATCAATGCCCGGTTCTCTCCCCGGATTTGTATAGAAAATCCCAATTCATGCCATTCCCAGGCTGGCATAGGTTCAAGAGATTATTCCTCTACATTTTGTATAACTTCAAAATGTATTAATTAGATTTAGAGCTTATATTCTTTAGTGATAAGCACTGCTTGTTTAGGGTTATGTTAAAACTAAAAAAACATCATGGGAAAACCGAACACTTTGGAATTTCTCTGATGCAATATTTTAGTTCATGAATAGTGTTGAGCGGACTGTTTTGCCCAGATATTAAAGAGTAACCAAGTAAAGAAACAAAGCATTCTGGGTTGTGGAAATATGTGTTGGATTCTGCACACTGAAGGACTAGAGTAACCGTTTGGAGTAATCATCAACCTCTAACAATCTTGCACACTTTGCTAGCTCATGTGGCATGTGCTGTCCAAAGGAGAATGAAGGGGTGGAGGAGCAGAAGACTCAATACTGCAGGCAAGAGCAAAGCAATCCAAATGTCTGATGTATGTACATCCTTTAAGGGGTCAGATAGACCTTTTCATTAGTTTGCTACTAGCCAAGTAGAATGTGAAAAGCATTATGCTATTGTACTGAGACTAAGATTTGCAATTTGGTTAGAACTACTTTTGTTCCGCAGTACTGGTGTCCAGATTAAAGTGAAAAGGACATAAGAGATAAGTTCCCGATAATGGGTAGCAATAATAACAATTATTCTTGTAGCGTGGAAAAACATTCAGCTCAGCAGTGGTTGGAGAGAGGGTGTTTGTTAAACTGTAGGATACATAGTCTATACATATGCGTAATCCACTTGATAGAAGTCAAACTTTTGTCCACTCTCTGCTCTACCAATGTCTGCATTAGCAATGTGGCTGAGATATATACAATCACCATGGTCAAGAGGCTCAAAACAGTTTGCTACAGTGAGCATGCATTTGTGGGCAGAAATAATATAAAAAGTTAACTTTAGACAAAACTAATCACAAAAAATAGCTAAATGTAACGCAAAATTAATCCATATCAGCAGTGGTGCTGCTAACTCAGTACCAGTGCAATGCAACGTGGTGTAGTTATGTAGTGGCTTCCTGGAGTAACCAGTCGGAATACTGGTTCCATTTAATAGCTAAACACCAATCGCTTGATCTTGGCAACTGATCTTTTTGTTTGAGATTTCTCTGTATGTGTCTGCAGAAAACAGCAGCAAAAGCCACTGGCGTAGGTTTCTGAAAACAAGTACAAAAACATCAAAAACAGAAAATTTTGCAAGTAATTGCTAAAAGCAAGCAATCTGCAATCCTGTTAAATAAAACAAGGATTGTGACTGGATACCCTAGGCAGCTGCCACATAATTACTCCAAGGCTGCACTACATTTGTACTGAAATAAGCAGCTCCACTGTAAGAAATGAAAATTTCTGTAACAAGTAAAAATGGGTACAATATGGACATATTCATACAGTTTTCAGTGTGTTCATAGTATACACATATATAGTTAGTCTCTACAGCGCAGTCACTGCCTTACCCCGTAACACTACGAGCCGTGTGGTCACACTAACTTCTCCAACAGTGTTGGATGCAACACATTCATATATTGCCTCATCTCTTGGTGTTCGTAAAGGTTGTATTCTTAGAACGGAACCAGATCCATCGTCAAATTCTATTACCTGTGGAAAGAAAGCAAAGCTGTCACAGATGTTGTTGATACTGCCCATCACTATGACAGATACTGGACTGGCATGGGAGGAATAATAATTACTTGATTTGTGGCTGACAGCAGTAGAAAACTCAGAACAATCGAAGAAGTAGGAAGTCTTGAAGAAGTGATGTGATAGAGGCTGCTGCTATGTGCTGCAGTTTTCTGTGTACTTACCAAGAAACCAATTTCAGTAAAGATACAATACACCACACATAGATCCCTTTAATTCCCAAAATCAATTTCACAATGGAAACAACTGTTTTGTGTTACCAACAATTTTGCTAAACCATGTTTCTGCATGTGTTTGCAATTGATGTGAGCATAAATGGCAGAGTCGGCTCTGAAGACCCTAAAAGAAGCAGTTACATTTCATTACTCTCATAGCTCTGTCCACTGAAGGAAAGCTATGAAGTTTATTTGACCCCCTTAGCGATGCTTATTGGTCAACAATGAGGTAATTATCTTTGAAAGTGCTAACAGCAAACAGATCAGAAGCACTATTAGCATTCCAGTCTACTGCATAGGGTTGCACTGTAGATTTTAAAAGGTGTCTATATACAGCTGTAGTAGCCAATTTTTATACAATGTTTGCTTTTCACAAGATCAGTGTTTCATAATAAGTGAACCTTTTGCAGTCCTCTAGTACAGAGGTCCCCAACCTGGGGGCCGCGGCCCCCTGGGGGTCCGTTGGCAAATTTCTGGGGGGCCGCGGCGGATCTGGCCTTTCTTCCTCCCCCCCCCCCCGCGGCCGCCGTTTCTGTTACCTTAAGAGCGGCGGCCGCTTCCTCCCTTATATTCCCCATAGCCCCTCTCCTATCTCGTATTACAGCAGCGCTTCCTGTGTGGCTGCTGTAAGGAGGGAAGGGGGCGGTGCAGCGGTTCCCATGGTAACGGCGATCGCCGCTACAGGAAGCCGCTGCCCTGTTTCCTTCCCTTCTTTACAGCAGCCGCACGGGAAGCGCTGCTGTATTACGAGATGGCGATGCTGCAACCGAGGAGAGAAGCGCCTGGGGGAATATAAGGAAGGAAGCGACCGCCCGCTCATAAGGTAACAGGAGCGGCGGCCGCTGGGGGGGGGGAGAGGACACCTATCCTAGCTACACTGGGGCAGCTGTACTGGGCTAACTGTACTAGCTATACTGGGCTAACTGTACTTGCTACACTGGGCTAACTATACTTGCTATACTGTGGTAACTGTACTAGCTATACTGGGCTAACTATACTTGCTATACTGTGGTAACTGTACTTGCTATACTGGGATAACTGTACTAGCTATACTGGGCTAACTGTACTAGCTATACTGGGCTAACTGTACTTGCTATAGTGTGGTAACTGTACTTGCTATACTGGGCTAACTGTACTTGCTATACTGGGCTAACTGTACTTGCTATACTGGGCTAACTGTACTTGCTATACTGGGCTAACTGTACTTGCTATACTGGGCTAACTGTACTTGCTATAGTGTGGTAACTGTACTTGCTATACTGGGCTAACTGTACTAGCTATACTGGGCTAACTGTACTTGCTATACTGGGATAACTGTACTAGCTATACTGGGCTAACTGGGCTAACTGTACTTGCTATACTGGGCTAACTGTACTTGCTATACTGGGCTAACTGTACTTGCTATACTGGGCTAACTGTACTTGCTATACTGGGCTAACTGTACTTGCTATACTGGGATAACTGTACTAGCTATACTGGGCTAACTGGGCTAACTGTACTTGCTATACTGGGCTAACTGTACTTGCTATACTGTGGTAACTGCCGCCGCCACTAGCCACGCCCCTCCAACCCCCCCCCCCAGGGGGGCCCCGGAGAAAATTTTGGGCGGGACAGTGGGCCCCGGGCTCAAAAAGGTTGGGGACCCCTGCTCTAGTAGTCCTGAGTGAGGTTACTTTAAATAAATTGTTAAGGTTTCTAGCTGTAGTCAGATGTTAATCTTCTTTTTGAGAAATATGCTTAAACAATCAGCGCCTTGCACCAGCTACAAAATAACTTTTCAATTATTCACACATTAGCTGCGCTCATAAAAGTTCCAACAGACTATTTCTTAACCACTTCCCGACCGCCTAACGCACAGAGGCGGCTGGGAAGTGGAGCCCTGAAGGACCGGCTCACCCACAGAGGCGGCGGTCCATTTAAGGGCATGGGCGGAGCGATCGCGTCATCCGTGACGCGATCCTCCGCCGGCGCCTGTCACCGCTCGCCCGCCGCAACATCCCGCCGGCTATACGGAAGCGCCGGCGAGATGTTAACCCCGCGATCGCCGCATACAAAGTGTATAATACACTTTGTAATGTTTACAAAGTGTATTATACAGGCTGCCTCCTGCCCTGGTGGTCCCAGTGTCCGAGGGACCACCAGGGCAGGCTGCAGCCACCCTAGTCTGCACCCAAGCACACTGATTACTCCCCCCCTGCCCCAGATCGCCCACAGCACCCCTCAGACCCCCCCCTGCCCACCCCCCAGACCCCTGTTTGCACCCAATCACCCCCCTAATCACCCATCAATCACTCCCTGTCACTATCTGTCAACGCTATTTTTTTTTATCCCCCCCCCTGCCCACTGCCCCCTCCTGATCACCCCCCCACCCCTCAGATTCTCCCCAGACCACCCCCCCCCGTGTACTGTATGCATCTATCCCCCCTGATCACCTGTCAATCACCTGTCAATCACCCATCAATCACCCCCTGTCACTGCCACCCATCAATCAGCCCCTAACCTGCCCCTTGCGGGCAATCTGATCACCCACCCACACCAATAGATCGCCCGCAGATCCGACATCAGATCACCACCCAAACGCAGTGTTTACATCTATTCTCTCCTCTAAACACCCACTAATTACCCATCAATCACCCATCAATCACCCCCTATCACCACCTGTCACTGTTACCCATCAGATCAGACCCTAATCTGCCCCTTGCGGGCACCCAATCACCCGCCTACACGCTCAGATTGCCCTCAGACCCCCCCCCTTATCAATTCGCCAGTGCAATATTTACATCTGTTCTTCCCTGTAATAACCCACTGATCACCTGTCAATCACCTGTCAATCACCCATCAATCACTCCCTGTCACTGCCACCCATCAATCACCCCCTGTCACTGCCACTCATCAATCAGCCCCTAACCTGCCCCTTGCGGGCAATCTGATCACCCACCGACACCAATAGTTCACCCGCAGATCCGACGTCAGATCACCTCCCAAGGGCAGTGTTTATATCTGTTCTCTACCCTAAACACCCACTAATTACCCATCAATCACCCCCTGTCACTGCTACCTATCAGATTAGACCCCTATCTGCCCCTAGGGCACTCAATCACCCGCCCACACCCTCAGAATGCCCTCAGGCCCCAGCCCTGATCACCTCGCCAGTGCATTGCTTGCATCTATTCCCCCCTCTAATCACACCTTGAGACACCCATCAATCACCTCCTGTCACCCCCTAGCACACCTTCCCATCAGATCAGGCCCTAATTTGCCCCGTGTGGGCTCCTGATCACTCGGCCAAACCCTCAGATCCCCCTCAGACCCCCTTCCGATCACCTCCCCAGTGCATTGATTGCATCTATTTTCCCCTCTAACCACCCCCTGAGACACCCATCAATCACCTCCTGTCACCCCCCTAGCCCTCCTATCCATCAGATCAGGCCCAATACAACCTGTCATCTAAAAGGCCACCCTGCATATGACCGGTTCCACAAAATTCGCCCCCTCATAGACCACCTGTCATCAAAATTTGCAGATGCTTATACCCCTGAACAGTCATTTTGAGACATTTGGTTTCCAGACTACTCACGGTTTTGGGCCCGTAAAATGCCAGGGCGGTATAGGAACCCCAGAAACGGACCCCATTTTAGAGAAAAAGACACCCCAATGTATTCTGTTAGGTGTATGACGAGTTCATAGAAGATTTTATTTTTTGTCAAAAGTTAGCGGAAATTGATTTTTGTTTTTTTTTTCACAAAGTGTCATTTTTCACTAACTTGTGACAAAAAATAAAATCTTCTATGAACTCGCCATACACCTAACGGAATACCTTGGGGTGTCTTCTTTCTAAAATGGGGTCACTTGTGGGGTTCCTATACTGCCCTGGCATTTTAGGGGCCCTAAACCGTGAGGAGTAGTCTAGAAAACAAATGCCTCAAAATGACCTGTGATTAGGACGTTGGGCCCCTTAGCGCACCTAGGCTGCAAAAAAGTGTCACACATGTGGTATCGCCGTACTCGGGAGAAGTAGTACAATGTGTTTTGGGGTGTATTTTTACACATACCCATGCTGGGTGGGAGAAATACCGCTGTAAATGGACAATTGTGTGGGTTTTTTTTGGTCACAAAGTGTCATTTTCCGCTTACTTGTGACAAAAAATAATATCTTCTATGAACTCACTATGCCTCTCAGTGAATACTTTGGGATGTCTTCTTTCCAAAATGGGGTCATTTGGGGGGTATTTATACTATCCTGGAATTCTAGCCCCTCATGAAACATGACAGGGGGTCAGAAAAGTCATAGATGCTTGAAAATGGGAAAATTCACTTTTTGCACCATAGTTTGTAAATGCTATTACTTTTACCCAAACCAATAAATATACACTGAATGGATTTTTTTTAATCAAAAACATGTTTGTCCACATTTTTCGCACTGCATGTATACAGAAATTTTACTTTATTTGAAAACTGTCAGCACAGAAAGTTAAAAAAAATCATTTTTTTGCCAAAATTCATGTCTTTTTTGATGAATATAATAAAAAGTAAAAATCGCAGGAGCAATCAAATAGCACCAAAAGAAAGCTTTATTGGTGACAAGAAAAGGAGCCAGAATTCATTTAGGTGGTAGGTTGTATGAGCGAGCAATAAACCGTGAAACCTGCAGTGGTCTGAATGGAAAAAAAGTGTCCGGTCCTTAAGGGGTAGAAAGCCCTAGGTCCTCAAGTGGTTAAATACAGCTGTAGTCCCAGGTTGCTCTCCACTCATACACAGGGAGGTTTTGCTGCCCGCTTCAGTGAGGAACCACCACCACACCCCACGCAGTGGCCATTCACCGCTATGTATTGACCCTCAACCAAGTGGGTCTCCAGAGCTTATGGGGTCATCTGGCCACCCCCTGCCATTCAGTGGAAATCCTCCTCCTAAGATCCAAGCTGTGGTCTGTTGGTCCTTAACACCTCAATAAAAGACATACCAGCGCTCCCATAGCGTAAAATTGTAAAACACTTTTAATTATAAAATGATAGCACACTTACAAGCCAAGCTGTGGTACTTCGCATAGAGTTTTTGTGGGCTCCACCCCAAACGTTGGCCGCCGGGTTGGCTTACTGCGCTGTCTGTGCCTCCCACCGCTTGCCACGTATGTTCCCACACTTGCTTGTTTGTAGGCCGCGTGCGCTTGACCGGTTTCGTCGCTATATGCGACTCCTTAGAAGCATTCTGAGGAGTCGCATATAGCGACGAAACCGGTCAAGCGCACGCGGCCTACAAACAAGCAAGTGTGGGAACATACGTGGCAAGCGGTGGGAGGCACAGACAGCGCAGTAAGCCGACCCAGCGGCCAACGTTTGGGGTGGAGCCCACAAAAACTCTATGCGAGGTACCACAGCTTGGATCTTAGGAGGAGGATTTCCACTGAATGGCAGGGGGTGGCCAGATGGCCCCATAAGCGCTGGAGACCCACTTGGTTGAGGGTCAATACATAGCGGTGAGTGGCCACTGCGTGGGGTGTGGTGGTGGTTCCTCACTGAAGCGGGCAGCAAAACCTCCCTGTGTATGAGTGGAGAGCAACCTGGGACTACAGCTGTATTTAAGAAATAGTTTGTTGGAACTTTAATGAGCGCAGCTAATGTGTGAATAATTGAACTGTGGAAATTGTAGCAGCGCACCACCGATTGTATACATCACCCTATAGTATTATATCAGCGCAGTGTTTTGTGATATTACAATATAACTTTTAAACACAGCCTAAACCTGGCAATACAATGATCGATTGGCAATACTGTACACTGATATATTTTTGAGTATGACTAAACTTTCAGTTGAATGCTTGAATCAAATTGAACAAGGACAGATACAAATTTTGGTGGAGTGATAGATCATTGCAAGAGTCAGGTACATTTCGATAGATTCAGTGTTTCTGAAAATGTGCATAGTCAATTTAGTGGAGGGGAGAAGAGGGTTGTTATTACGACTCACTTCCTAAACAGTTTAAGAAGTCAACATTATCTTCAGCATTCATTTTTAGTAAGCAGGCTTTTTAACGGGCCCATTTCCATTAGCCGCTGTGCGTCCTGCAAGACATGTGGCAGCACTTCCTTCCTGTGTAAGTACGCAGCCGAATACCAGAAGCTGTGCTATGCAAGGGATTCAGACGGCGGCAGCATTATTCCCTATGGCAGAGTTTCCCTATGCAATTTGCTTGTGGGGAAACTCCGCGGATTCAGCCCGATTTCCGCAGCAGTGGAAATGGTCCTTAAGTCTCTTTTAGCCTCTTATACTTTCCTAGTGTTTCTGGGTCACCATGAGCTACCTGGGTGTCCGGTAGTTCCTCAGCAGTTTGACTGACAGCAGAAATCTATCAGATATTGATTCTAGTGGATGGAAAACTGATCAATTACATTTCCATCAACAGACGGTTATCTCATAAAAAAACAAGAAAGAAAAAACACATTGTTCGGAATATTGATTAGACTCTTTTTCACTGGCATTGACTCAATTCATTTCTCGGAACGCATGCAATTTTTAAGTTGCATGCACTTCTATACTGGCATACAGCAGCTTTTCCACTAGCATGATGTAGTTGTTACCTAAGCACAATCGCACTGCCTAAAGCACTTTTTGTGCGATTTTGCTTAGTTATAGTCAATGGGAGTGATTTCTGTGCCATTTCCCAATGCAACTTCAAGCTGCACCCCTTATTCTCTCAAAAACATAACTGCACCACACAAAACCTGATAACTGTAATGGATTGCGGAGATGCCGCCGCGCAGTCTGGCAGCGGGGCGGCTGTCTCCGCGTTCAGACCGGCGGTTTCCGCACAGCAGCATGCGTCTGGTTTGCCTGGGCCTTCTAGTGCACACAGATGGAGAGCTACACGCGCGCTAGAAGGCAAGCCCTTTATGCCAGTAGGAGAGGGATCAACTGATCAGGTCGATCAGCTGATCCCAGCGCAGTTACTGATTGGCTGAGTGGCGCAGGGCGGCGCGGAGGAGCGCTGCAGTATATATAGATCTTGCTGGTCAGTCTCTGGTTGTCTGCCGTTGCGAATACTTACGTGTGAGCACTCAGACCTCAGTCAGATCCGACAGTGTGTTAGAACCAAGTGGAACTGGGAATTCACACTTAGCCAAATTACTGCTGTGTTATACTTTAGACCAGTCCCGGGGTGTTGAGACCAAGGACCTCACACCCAAGCTTAGGATCACTGTGTCATTGCTGTGTTATACTTTAGACCAGTTCCGGGGTGTTGAGACCAAGGACCTCACACCCAAGCTTAGGATTACTGTGTCATTGCTGTGTTATACTTTAGATCAGTTCCGGGGTGTTGAGACCAAGGACCTCACACCCAAGCCTGTGCCTCCCGCCTCACGGGAGATAGCCTACAGTTACACCAAACACTTACACTTCATTAGGTGTCCAGAGGTTAGTCATACTTGTATTATTGGTGATTCTGCAGATCATCCATAATCAAGTATACATCTGTATTATTGATGATTCTGCAGATCATCAATAATCAGATTCTCTCTGTGTGCTGACACCAATCGTTACAAAAACATGTATAATTGTGATGCAACACATGGTTAATTGCCCTTTTTAAACTACTGCAAATTGCAATCAGCAATGTGCAAAGGAAAAGGGCTCTAAGTTCAGTCAGTATAAGAGTCTCTTGTCAGACGAGAAACTTTTTACTTTTTACTCAACTTTTGACTAGGGTACCACTAGTTTTTCCACACAGTAACAATTCAGGGTGACTTGTCTCCCCAGTTTTTGCAAGCTGTTGTGACTGAGGACATACAGGGTGTATTATTATAGTGAGCCACAACTGCTTTGTGTCTGTCAGAGCTCAGATTCCAAGCGTGGAAAGAAGTGCAGTTTGTGGTTATAATCAGATTTTGAAATACATAATTCTCTGCAAATTGAAATGGAAAATTAATTTTTCATAACACTAAATTACAAAAAATATATGTGCAGCACTAATACATATATATAGCAAATTTTTAGTGCTGGTGGAACTTGACTATAAATATATATAAAAAAAGATTCATACCACATATCAAAGTACAGTCCTCTATATCAGCTACTATGAAACCAAACGATTTCAAATGCTGTACTAAATGCACAAGAGATCCACTCAAGAAATCGGACTAGTAAAAAGCAACCAGATTCACATTTTTGAGATTGTGAGAATGGTGGCAAATTATCTTTGTCAACTAGTTATTTTTAGGACTGCCATAAAATGCAGGAGCCATGATTAATGGAAGGCAGCATTTCACATTCTGTATCCTTACTAGCCACCTGTCTGTCAAAGTAACTATGACATCCACCTGTTGGGTTTGCAACACTTGTTGTGACTACATGGCCCTCTGATTATGTTGAAAAAGCCATGTGCATTTGAACCTGTCCTTGTGAATTATAGCTTATCTGCCCCAGACAGTCAAGTTTATTGCATTTGCTGACATGTTATTCCTCAGTGCTTTCAAAGCCAGCAAGCAGTGTGCACATCTATGCCATGAATTGACATGAGCAGGACCACACACAGATGGCCGTCTCTGAGCTTTACCTGCACAGCCTTTATCTGACTTCCTTATATATCACTGGATAACATCATTTCTACAAACTTTAGGTTTTCAATAGTTCCCTGGGTGTATATATACAGTATATATTTAAAGTATGAGATTGAAAGGTATTTACTAAGATAGTAAATTGTTGCTGTAACATATTCCAGACTGCTAAACATTTCATTGTGTTTTAGTGGATCAGCCACCAGCAGTTGACATAGCTTTTGGCAGACAGAAGGCAATCATAGAAAAAATGCTTACAGTCACATGAAATATGCGCTCTCTTATACTGCAAAAGTATAGTTTATGTTACATAAATACTGTAAAGTTATGGTGATGTAAGTAGCACATACATTTTTATAGCCTATTCTTTTGCAAGCCGAATCTTCTTAACAAAGCATTATATAAAATAAACAGCATAAATGTAGAATTCTCATACTGTGTGCTTATTTACAAACATATGTGGCTTGACCCTAAAGATGGGACACAGGTGACTGTATCATTGTATTTTTTTGTATTTTTTATTTTCATGTAGGGTAGGTCATTATAGTAGTGATTTCATTAGTCATTTGGAATATGTTTTAATTTTAGAGGACAAACTCTACAACATTAAGGCACTGACAATTGTTAGTATTTTGGAAAACAAATAATGCTGTTTGTGTTTGACACCCCCTGTGAAACTGATCCCTAGGAAATTGGGGCAGCCTATCTTCCTTCCCCCCTCACCCCTTCAGCTCAAAGGACATGACTGGACAATAAAGTTGCATCGGGGCAATCATAAGGCCCATACACACAGGCACAACTGTCGCCACAAACACGTGGCACGCGCATGTTTCGGCAACAGGTCCCCTGTGTGTATGAGGCGCGCGCCACAAACTGTCGCTACTCAGAGCTGTCACCAGGCGATTGACTTGGCCAATCGCCGGCAACAGCTGTTGCAGCAAGCGTTGCTAGTCCGCCACGCGTACTGCGTGTGTACGTGCGGACTAGCGACAGCTACCCACAGCCAGAAGGGAGCTTCCGATGGGGGGACGAAACTTTTGGCGACAGCTTCCGCCGCGTCTCTGCCTGTTGGGCATAGACGTGTAGACAGCTGTCGCTCAGGCGGAGCTGTCGCCGAGCTTTTGCACACACGTCTCCTGTGTGCTAGCAACAGCAACAACGGTGCCCCGTGTACTATCTTCTTCCCTTCACTGGAAACGCCAGCTTCGCAGCCTTCTGGAGCCCTTTGCTTCCCCTTTCATGTAGGCAGTGTAAAGGGGCACAGCATGTGATGATGGTTAAGCAATTCTATCTTGCTCCCTAACCTATTACAGAGGGCATATATAAGGGGACATTTGAAGGAATGGACGGACCAGGAAAGCAATCAGAAAGAAAGTTGTAATGGCCAGAGTGCCACATAGCTGTAGTCACTTAGTGGCACCAGAAAGTATCAAAGTCGCCTATCATTTTAGTATCTTATCCTGGTGTGATTCAACATGCTGTTCAATAGAATCTTCCAGTATTTGGCTTACTAAGAAACCATAATGCAAAGAAAACTACATAAAAAGGCTAATTATGGTTATTGCATGGTTCACATGATTAAAGGCCACACCGATTGGTTTCCGCCCATAGCTGCCGCTATGAAGTATGTGTGTATATGGCAGAACCCAGACACATTTAGTACTGCATTAGTAAAGTCATGTATTGTGCAGCTGCAGCAAGGGATTAATGAACTTAGCAGACAAAATACTTTCACTTAGCCTTAATTTTTTCCAAGTGATTTTTTAATATTGTTCCTTAAATATTAGTATTTGTTTTAATTATAAAAATTGTAAATGGCCAAAGTTGGGGAGTATTACTAAGCTTTCCAGTCCTTTACACAGGTACTGAGCAGCTTCAGTCCTTAGGTGACCCAAAAACACAGTAAACAAGTCTACCTGACATATTGCCTAATACCTAATATTATAAAACCCAGAATTACTAATAAAGCCATAGGGAAGATCATAAAGTTCAGAACTGCACAGAAAAGCTCTGAAGCCAGCTTTCCGAAGTGCTTAAAGGACAATAAACCTAAAACGCAGATCGGTTTCTACAAAAAGCCATCAATAAACGTTCACTGATAATATATAGGTGTATAAAAGTCCTCATATTCTAATGGAACATGACTTTATTTTAAATATATTTAGCATTTGCTGTAAAGTGAAATGCAGCTTATTATTTTACAGCAGTCTTTTCGTCTTAATAACAGCTAAGGATGCTCAAACGAGGCCAGATATCTGTAAGTCATTTAAATGATTAAAGCATTTTCCAGCCAGCGCTGCGTAATATGTTGGCGCTTTGTAAATACAACAAATAAATAAATAAATAAATAAATAAATAAATATAAACATTCAGCCACTGGGACTTCCTGGTATCACATGTGGTGATAGTAAAGCGTATTCAGTCAGAGTAAATCCCTTTCCTACATAGATAAGTAAACAAGGTAGATAGATGCATTGCAGCAATTCCTTAAATTTACATCTCATATTACCAGCTGTAGGAGAAATTTCCATCATCTGTGAGCAGGACTAGTGGACAAGGAGTTAAGCGTTAGTCTTCATTGACGTTTCAAAGCACACTTCCAGGCACAAATGTTATCTTAGTCCTGTGTAGGCACTCAGCGGCAGAGCTTGTTTTTGTTTGTGTATAAACTCTATGAATTGCTAATGTAAAATTAACCACTTTTAGAGTTTTTGCACACAGTAAATCAACTTATTTTTTACTTTTTTTTATTCTGAAGCAATTGTGAAGCTCTTTGAACTCATGATTAATGTAAAGCTTGCACTGTGGATAAGACCTTATGAAACGGCCTCTCTTACATGGGAGGCTGGGGGCGGTGTCCGCTGCCCTCGTGCACTGGCTGGGCGTTTTGCTAGCTTTCACCACAGGCATGGAGAGTCATCTCCCGCAAAGACTCACATCTAAGCAATGCAGTTTCTTGATACAACATGCCAAGTGCTGACACGCATGGGGTTACAAATATTTCCATTTAGCTGCTCAAGGCCAGCAGATAGGAAGCTGCACTACCTGACAAGCATGCCGATTGCGGTCCATCTGAAAGAGGCCTTGGCATGCTTTTTCAAATGAGTACAGGGGTGTGTTCAACTAACTTTGCGTTTTTCCAAATGAAGCCAGTCTTATCTGTGTCAGCTCCTGAGTTCTTGGAACTCAGTAAGTGTCTGGCTAAGCATATCCCAAATATGTCACACATGTTGAGTTTACAATGAATATGCAATGCATTTGGGTTGTATATTAATAAAGAAGAAATATTTGGATACAGGGCCGGGCCGAGGCATAGGCTGGAGAGGCTCCAGCCTCAGGGCGCAGTGTAGGAGGGGCGCACAATTCATTTAGCTGTCATTCCTAATTGTGTTTGAAGCAGAAAGAAATAAGAAAAGGGGATACATGGCAGTGACTGCAAGCCATATAACTAGATATTAAGGTGTTGGGGAGGTTGTGGGCCCTGTGGCACCTCTTAGTCTAATAGCAATCAGTGTGTGACAGCTGGGGTGGGAGGGATGGAGGGGCGCACTTTGGTGTCTCAGCCTTGGGTGCTGGAGGACCTTGTCCCGGCTCTGCTTGGATATGAGCTATTTCAGAAGCCACTGACTGTAGCACAAATTTCCAAATCTTCAGAATGCAAACTTCTCAAAAAACGCAGTCTGTATCTTCTCTGCTTCCTCCACCAAGAATGATGGTATGAGGCCAAGTAGCAGCCATATTAAGTCCATTCAAGCGGACCTAAATTTTTGCACTGCAGACAAGAAAACACATATAGTTGCTGAGAAATTCACTCTATATGTGTTTAGAGAGTTCAGCCTGTGTAATTACCCCTTATCAGCAAGTAATCTGCAAGTTTAATGGGATGTCAGCTGTGCCGCGCTGTGCGCCGTTGTTCTGTGCTAATATGTAAACTCCGAAGGTTAACCCTTTCTGTGCTCCCAGGAATGTCCAGGAAGTAAACACTGTAGGTTTATTGTAGAATTTCTACATGTTTCTATACATTGTAAGGAAGAATGATTTTCTTTAACGGTTATTATGCTCTTGCTTATCTTTTAGAGCAGAGAGGAAGTTCTGAGTTTAGGTCCGCTTTAAATGTACTTTAAGCTCATCTACCTGTGTCATATGATCACACTTTCATAGCCAGATTATTTTCCTTGAGAAGTGTCTTTAGAACTGTGCCACTGTGCCTGGAGTTGGGCTTTAAAATCAAGTAACATAAATTCTGTCAAACTCTCAAAAAATTAATATATATATATATATATATATATTTGTTATTACTATTATTAATATCAAGAACTTATTAAAGGACAATTATCATGAAAAATTGTAAAAAGTATAATACATGCATACAAAATGTAAATTTCTCGCAGAATAACAAGCACAATGAATTACTTTTTCCTATGCTGCTATCAATTAAAGTAGGTAGTGACAATAGTACAAGTTTTAGACTAGCCCATCTTTTCATGGGTGATTTGTAGATATTTCTTTATTTAGAAAAGCACCTACTGCATGGCAGTCTCTCTGTTCAACTTCCAAAATAGCGTACAAACTAATTGGAAATCTAATTGGCATCTATGTATAGATCCTTACCAGGGAGGCCATTTGTACAAAGATAATACTGAAAATCCCCCATGAGGAGATAGACCAGTCCAAAATCTGAAAGATCTGTCAGTTTATTACTGCACACTGTAAGTGTCAACCACAATGGAAATTAGTAATTTATAGTGCATTTTACTCTGGCTAAATCTACATTGTATTTAAATGTATTTTAAATGTAACAATTTGTCACTTTAGTTGTCCTTTAAGTACTGTATGTCTAATCATTTTTGTGTTAATTCAATAAAAATTTTAATATAGTTGCCAAAAAGTGTAGGCAATTTCAGGGGAATGCCCAATTTTTTTTCCAGTTTACTACAGTTAAATATTTATTTTACGTTTAAATGAGGCCTCTCAATAAATAATAAAAAAGTGGTCCTGAGCTGTACATTAAAGGAAATAGCAGTATAAATCAGACTAACTGCATGGACATTTGTCACTTGATACCCCATGGATTATAACATTGAGGAAGATGCAGCCTAGTTAAAGCATTATAAAGGATTTGATCCAACATATGCCATCCTCCCTTATGCAAATTTGCACAATATCTAGTCTAAGAGAGGCGAAACTGACTTTATCTGCAGATTAACAACTGTATGTAAGCATGAAGGCTGTGTATGCGTGAGGTGCATGTACGTTATTATAAGCTGGCCAGCAATCTGAAAATTGTAGCTCCGCTATATCCTTAATTGATTTTATGGTCAACCCTTTTCCCCTTTCCCCCAGTTTCATTTTTATAAGCTTTATCACTATTGCATTAATAAAATTTGGTATATTTATATATATATACACTTGATACATCATTTTTTTTAATTTAAAAACTTTATGACTGGTTGTGTATTCAAGCGCAGTGCTAACTTGACTTGCGTATACTACACTAGTAGGGGTAGTTCCCACAGGAAAATAACGCTGTAGCCTGCAAAATTATACAGATCAAAGAGGTTTTGTCACCTCTATTTCTTAGTACCATTAAAGGAAAGCTGACCTAATGTAAGCAAAGAGGTAAGTTTCCACATATGGATTCACATACCTCTGTGGGCCATTTCACACTAGAGGGCTTTTTCGGCGATTTAACGCCACGGCCATAGTTGGCGTTTTCCAGGTAAAATGAAACTCCATAGACTTTCATTTTACCTTTCACACTTAAAGCCGCATTTTGGAGCGTTGCGTTTTGAAGCTCCCAGGAGCTTTTTTTAGGGCTGACCACAGCGTTTTTTCTTTACAATTGATAGCAATGTGTTGGCGTTAAAACGCCTTAAAAACGACTGCAGCCAAAATGGAGCGTTTTAGCCTTTTACAGGCAGCGGCCTGTAGTGTGAAAGAGCCCTGTGCGTTGTCCATTCCTCTTCTTGTTTCCTTGGCCCCCGAAATCATGAAAATAGGCTAATGTCACATTTTCAGACAGGAAGAGACAGATTTGTGGCAATGTTCCCTCCCATCACCCCTCCATTCCCATTAAGTATATCAACATAACGAGGCAAATGCTGTTGGTTAAATGGAATTTAAAAAGCCCCAACTTAAACAAGACGGCCATATTGAAAATCTAGGCCTTACACTGGAATTGAAGGACAGTTGGCAACTATAAACTACTACATATATAAAGCAACATGCAGGGAGCATAGAATATATTAACAATACTTCAAGCAGCATAGTCCCAACGTGTTATTTAAATATGCACAATAGCATATGTATGAATTCAGTTTTACTGTAAAGAATAATTTGTAACATGTGGCTCTTAACTGCTATACAAGTACAACTCCCAATGTGTTCTGCCAGCAAACGGCAGGACAATGAGAAGCACAGAGCCGTACAAGTGCATTGTATCATGAAATGCGTACAAATGGGACAAGCTGACGAAACTCCATGCATGTGTAATCTTTGACGGAGGAACAGAACAATGGACCTAATACCTCAAATCTCTGGTTGCTGACTTTCTTCCCCTTTTTATTCCATACTATTTTTGGTCTGGGATCTCCAGTAGCTTGGCAGATAAAGGATGCAACTCCCCCTGACACTCCTATTTGATCGACAGGGCTTCTTGTAAACCTTGGTGGTGCTGGAAAACAAATCAAAATGAAACAAAGAATTAGAAACTGAACAGTGCAACATCATTTCAACATCAATTTACATTTTACATTAAAATTTACATCAATTTCTACACATAGTTACGCACATTGCAAATTGCAACTTTGATCAGACCAGTTCACCCATCGACAATATGCTCAGTGCAGACCCTAGATCAATCAGTTGATTGCTGATCCACTCAGTAAAATGATGAGAAGTCCTCTAGACTCTTTTCCAGTTCATTAAGGCTTTACTTCACCTTCTAATTTCTCTTTTTCTTATATTTATCCTTTTTATAGTTTTTAACTGGAAAAGCTATTCTTTCAACCCTCGGCTCAGTTCACAAAGAATTCAAGCTCTTTTCCCACTCAATGGGGTATATGCACGAAACTGCGTTTAGCAGAATTACATGCATTAAGTCTTATGCACAATGAGAAGCATGTAATGCACTGCATCCAGTTCTACACATTGGGCTTGATTCACTAAGACAAATAGCATGCCTTATCAAAATTAGCATGCCTTATCAAAGTTAGCATGCCTTATCAAAGTTAACATGCCTTATCAGAGTAGCATAGTGAGCGCTACGAATCTGCAGGCGCTCAGTGCAGGACGAGTGGCGCTTTCGTCATTGACAATTAGCAGCCATAAGTTTGCTATGCTACTCTGATAATGCGTGTTAACTTTGATAAGGCGTGTTAACTTTGATAAGGGGTGCTATTTGCCTTAGTGAATCAAGCTCATTGTGTGGTAAGAATTTAAACAGGTTATTGTACTTATCATAGTTTAGTGCATACACCCCAATGATTCTGCAACCAGTGCATTTGTATTTTAATGATATCAAATTATTATATCAAGAGCTGTAAATAGCGGGGCCAATGTATAAAGGCTTGGAGAAGTTCTAGCAGATTGACTTTTCTTTGTTCTTTTTAAAGCAGATCCCCCCCTTAAGACTGTCATAATTATAAAGCACACTCTGCTTTTTTCACAGTGGCAAGTAGTGCTCTGACCATCACCTAACTTAAAGAGAATCTGTACTGTAAAATTCTTACAATAAAAAGCATACCATTCTATTCATTATGTTCTCCTGGGCCCCTCTGTGCTGTTTCTGCCACTCCCTGCCGCAATCCTGGCTTGTAATTGCCATTTTTATGCAGAGTTTACAAACAAAAGACATAGCAAGTGATAGGCTGAGAGTATCTCAGTGTGTGAGTCATACAGAGTGTGCAGGGGGCCTGGGGAAGGTGTGTATAGCTTCTATCCAATCACAAACAGAACAGCACATTCCTGCCTGACTGCCTCAGCCCGATAGAGCTGACAGAGGCGAGAAGATTAGATCATATAACAGAGATAATAAAGCCACTCTGCAATTAGGAAAGGCTGCAGTTAGACAGAGCACATTAGAACCGGTATAGGAACTTATAGGATAGAAGAAATAAAGCTCAACATTTTGTTACAGAGTCTCTTTAAAGAGCATCCGAAGTGTGTTTAAAGTTAAAGTGAGCAGCACTATCCATTCATAATATAATAAATTCAGATAAAGTAACATACATTGATTCACCTGTTCCCCTAAAATTTGAATAAACTAGTGAAATTACCCCCCCCCCCTTCCTTCCGTAACAGCCCAGCCCCCAGCTCTGTGGCTGCGGGGTAATGATGTGAAATGTCCTCTCTCTCCAAACTACATAATCGTGTTCAGCCTTTAGGCCAGATACCATTTAACTAGAATGCTTAGCCCCAGAGATCATCTCCCTGAACTGAACTAGAGACTGGCGATGATTTGTGTGGCCAGCACATACCAAAACACCTCTATAAATGCAAACTGTTGTTACAAATGTGAAATATAATATGATTTCCTAGAGAGTGACCTCAGTAAAAGTGCAGTTCTCCTTTACACACACCCCACAAAATGCCGTATAGAGAGTTTTCTGTAATATAATTTCCCCTTGTCTGCTTAAACCCTCAACAAAAACAAATCACTTTGATTTCTTCAGCCAAATGTCTGAAGTCAATTAGTGGTGCATTCCCTCCAATTTTCCTGACATGGATTGAGGGAAACAGAGTATAGTGTGAAGCATTAACTTGACATGTGTCCCTAGTAATTCATGAAGCATGACATACTGTAAAAAAAAACACTTGGTTGTGCAATCACATCACAGTTAGAATGTCACACACTGCATTAAAATGAAAGGATGCTAGAAACTCACACGTGCTGGCTATGGCTTTGTGTCATTCAGTGCATGCAGCTGTTAGCCATGTCTGTAGTACAGTCTATTGTATTTCCCAGCAACAACTGACTGCAGACATATGGAGCCATTTTGTGAGGGATATTGTATCCTTCAGAGACATCAGCACTGTGTGTTTTTATAAACAGTGGTTTATTAGACACTTGAAATGAAAGTAACAATGAGCAGCCAGACAGGCTAATAGGAGCAGACAACCATGTTCTTAACTGTCATAATAACTGCTCATAGCATGTATTCAGCAAAGCATTCAATCTGGACCTACAGTGCACAGACTATAGCATTGTATTGCTTATTTATTTTAGACATGCATATACGAGTGATTATCTTATCTCCAACCAATGTGTACTTGAGTTCACACAGATGGAAGGTTGAAAAAAGCATTCAAGAAAAGGTTGTGATGCTGACAGAGTGCCCGCCCTTCTCCCGACCTCCTCACCCCATGCCCAGTGCAGAAGAATAAAGTTTTGTGACTGGCTTAATTCCAAGGATGGTATTTCCTGGCAGTGTAGTCCAGGTCATGCTCAGAGAGAGTAGACAGCTGCCTGAAACTACGTGCTCAGTGGGTAGGACACTGGCAGCAATGGGATCAATCCCCATGAACGATTACACCAGGTATTTGCCACAAAAAAAACCTAAATAATAAAACTTGAAAGAAAGACAAAACATTAAACACCTGAAAATCTGATCTATATATATAAAACACTATCTACAGGGGCTGTATGTTTCCTTCTAAGGTATTTAAACATCTCCACTGTTTTGTTGCAAAGTAACTGAGACTGTGACAATTAAGGACAATGTACTTGAGTGGACTGGAACATCTGACTTCTTAACCAGATCATCTGAGCCAAAATACCCTATGTGTCCCTATACTAGAGGCGTGTACTTCCAAAAAGACCTCTATTTTCTTAAAGAAGAACAAGAGTGACTATATTAGGGTAAAAAAAACCCTTAATGGAAAGTTCTGTGTTAAAGCTGCCAGGATCGGTGGGTGTCAGTGGCAATGACTCACTCGCACACTTGTAATCATTAGAGGTCCGAAATGCTGCCACCGTACTAAGCCAGGGCTGCCAAGTTGGACATGGGCCAACATGACACAGGCCAGAGTGACCGCAGCTTTGGAAGACTTTAGAGAAAAAATGGCACCACAGTTTTGCCGATGGGGCTGAAGTTTCAGACCTGGAATTATGGGTGTGGGGGTCACACCAGTCAATCATATCAGCATTAACAGAGAGTCATGGACTCTCTATTTTTTTTTCTTGTTCCTCTGTAACATTTTGTACTGTATGAGAACCCTGTTTGCAACATCTTGTAATGGTAATATTACTAGTCCAAGTATTTTTGGTGTCATTATTTTGATGAGACTCTAAAAACATTTTAAGAGTAATGGGAAAACTCTAGAAACGTTTTAAGGGCTCACAAACTTCAACTGCATTTCTCAATTTCTCATAGATATGCTTCCCATATTTCAGACTGTTGTTTTCAAAACCGCCGTATAGCATTCTTATCGTAATTGTCCTGGTATACGTACAGATTGGTTTTAAAATCAGACATTAGCACATTAGAATTGGTACAGGGCCCTGTAAGCAATGCAAACTTCAGCTTATGAACACCACGTTCTATTTAGAAGCTATTGCTCTGTTTGTTCAGGCTTGTTCAAATGCTGAACATTAGTATAATATATCCAGTATTCATATCAAATCTACAGATAGCTGTAATGACAATGCCAGAGAAACTGAAGAATAAATGAGAATGAGAATCTTCAACAATAACTGCTACATGAATTGCAGAAGAAATAGGAGAGCTTTTATTCAGAAATGTACTAACCAGCTCCAAATCACTGTAAAGAAAAGATATGCTTTTCTATAGAACATGTTTTGTGTACTTAAAGTCCCATTACATGCATAAATCTGTCTCTATTGATCTATAGGTGCACAGTGGCAAAAAACTGTTTTTATCCTTGTATAAACAAGGCTAGACTTTGGTATGTCTGACATGCATGGCTTCAAAGAGCGCCATGTATGAAATCAAACCAAGGGGCATCAGTCCACTGCTAAACATCTGTGATGCCTCCACTGCATGAAATGTAAAGCATTATTTTTGAAAACCAATACTCTTACTGAGCCCAGCTGTACATGCTGTAACCAGAGTAGGGTGTGGAGACAGTTCAAGAGGTTGAGTTCCTATGCCTTGAGGTCCTGGTGGAGATGGCCCGAAACCTCCGGCCTAATGGGAGACGGCTGAAGAAGTGGTGGCCTGGATGTGAGGGATTTTTGGCAATCTTCAATGCTCAAGAGCACAGTCTGGAGTTGTAAATGAAGACAAGGGGGGGGAGAGGTCTCCAAATGATCCTCTCTGCTGATCTGATGACCCACTGTAGTTTGTATCTGTCATTGGATGGAGGAGACAGCGTACCAAACCAAGATGGAAGAACAGGGGACAGAGACCTGCACAGGTCAAAATCTCTCAGAAGAAGGCATACCACAGTAATGGAAATCTGTGCTGTAAAGAGTGACACATTTGACAAGTAGCTATAGGCACTATTGATGAAAGCCATTACCTAAGTGTAGCACTTTTGGAGAGGTGCCTATTCCCCGGGGCCTACCTTGCGTCACTGCCAAGTCCACAAATATGACTTTATCAGTGCAATCATTGCTGCTGTCTTTTCAATATCTGCAACACCTATAGGTGTTTCCTCTTTCATTTCTATGCCACTCAATGCACAGTTTGTACCCTTTTGCTTCTTGTGACATTTAGGAATGGCAATGCTTTGGTGAACTCATGGATAAGCATGTGATCAGTTTGATCAGCTGATAGATTTGTAAGGTTCTTATTTGCTGGTCATGATAATGTGTTAAACCAGGAAGTCATTGTTATATTGTACAGGCAGTGTTACATATACAGTACATACAAAGTATGGTTCACTGCAGTTGTTACCATGCACATTATGCAGTATGGCACTGCATGCATCACGTTATGGTAATGTATTTCATCGCACGGCACTGCTAGCACATAAATGTAAATGTACCATTACGATATAAATGCCTCGCATTAGCGATGCAATTATATTGTCCACCATAACGCACCACTGTGAAAGTAGTATAACTCCTAAAGCGGAGTACATTTTTTTCTGAAAAAAGGAATTACTATTGCATGCTGAAGGGGAAGGGGGATATTATAATTAACTGCAATCAAAAGGGGATAAACAGCATACTGAGCAGAACATTAGGATTCACTGCTGGATGTGTTATTAGAAAATATTGTCACTGTGGAGAGAGGCATTTCATGATTTACGGCTGACGTCAAAAAGCTTAAAGAGGAATTGCAGGGAAAATAATATGATTATTAAAATTGTTTATTCATTTATAGATTGTTAATTTATACATTATTTAGTCAGTGTTTGGCCATTGTAAAATTTTTCCACTCCCTGATTTATGTTTTGAAATGTATCTCTGGCAGTGACATCTTTTAGTTCTGCAAGGTGATCAGTACGGAATGTTCGTTACTGAGAATTCTATGCACAGAGGGAGATTTAACTTGCTTGGCAATTTCAAAACGGCTTTATTTCCAACAATGCAGTGAGATTCATGGACAATAAACTATCAGGACCTTGGTCACTGTGGGAGGAGTTTCACCACAATATCAGCCATACAGCGCCCCCGATAATCTATTCGAGAAAAGGTTAAGATTTCTTGTTGGAAAGGCGGTATCAGCTACTGTTGGAATGAAGTCCAATCCTTGGTTAAAGTTCCTGTTTAAGGATTATTCACACTTGTCAGTGTGTTTTCATAAAACTCGTAGGCAATTTTGTAGCATCATACCTATGGAGCAACATCATATGAACAGACCCAGCTGCTATAATGAACAACAAGCTAGGTTACATTTAATACATATATAAAACAATAAGGTGTGTATTCTGGCTGCTCTGTAACATGACTACTCATATACTGATGGGCAAGGTTTAGGGTGCTAAGCTAGATTTTTAAGATGTTAGCCCTATTTCTAGTGACACTAAGTGCTTCCGGAATACTAGAGAAACATTTTTGGCCGGAGTTGGCCTTTAGTTTGTCATCAAAGTTGCTGCTGGTCTGACACTGAGGTAATTGCAATCACGATGATCAGATTTCTCAACGCTTCTTTTTCTTGCTTCAGGACATTGCTATGCATGAGCAGCCAAACTCTTAATTACTTTCACAGTCAAAACAAGGAGTAACTTGCTTAGTCATTAATAAAAAAAAAAAAATCTAACAAGCCTTAATATTACTCTCCATATTATGAACAAGCAGCAACTGACACAAATGTCTGCAGTACTTAATCTTGCTGACTCCGTTGCTCACATCCAGACCGCAGCTGCTCGGCTCTCTGGTGGCGAACACAATTACTACTGTCATGAGTCTGCCTATTAACATAAGGGCATTCCTGAATGTGAACTGGCAACTATTTATAACTTCCCCAGACACAGTGCAGCATGCAAGCCAACAAAAACTTTAAGGCACACTTCATTAAGCAGGGCCTGACATTAACGTGGGAAACTTCCCAAGAAGTGAATGGCTTTGCTAAGGAAGTCATGTCACTGATAGAGCAAAATGACAGGCAATGACAGCCTCCCAGTGCTGACCACTGTTTACCTTTTCTATAGATTTACACTGATGACAAAAACGAAGAAAAATCATAAAGGATATTGTTCAGTGCGGTTTTCACGCAGCAGTGTGTGTGTTACAGCAGGGAATACAAACGATGGAAGTACTGTAATCTTCATTAATTTCTATAAACAGAAATAATACGTATCCACGGCAGAAATGATTATAATTGCTATCACACTGTTTTATTCTGCCTCGTCTTTGACAGCAAGAATGCTGGTGTTCAGCAATTGCTCACGACTGTCAAAGGATGGTGCTTATAGGATGTCACTATGTCACCACTTATTCATTAACGTCAAGTGATTAAAGCAAACCTGAACTGCATTTCCTCCACTTGAACCTATCCCTGCCAAGTTCTAAATACCCAATTAACGCTGTCTTACTATTTCACAGAGTCATCTCACTGGTCGGAGATGGAGAATCTGCTACCTTAGTTTCATGGGGAATAGCATCTTTATTTATGGAAATCCACTGAACTGCAGAGTTAATGCTCTTTTATGAAGTTTGATGGCTGCTCCAGGCAGTAAATGGTTATCTCTGCCCATCCATTAACTGTTTAAGACCAAAAATTCAAAAAGAGAGCAAAAGAGATTGTTTTTCTGATAACTGTGTAGGCCTTTCCGACCAATTACTTGCTATCCTTAAGACTAAAACAATCTGTTTTCTAAAATGACATATATAAGAGGGTTGGAGGCATGTTAAAGTTAAGCATCCAGAAGGAGATTTGATCAGGAAAGCAATGACAAATGTGTACTTGAGATTAACACAAGCCCCCTGCTTGATTGCCATTCTACCTATCCCCTCCATGCTTCTGCAGTGTGGCTCAGTAAAGTCCCAGTCTGGCCCAGTCGAGCTCCACTGCAAATGCGAGGTACCAGCCACGCGCACCCCACGCTCATGCTTCTGTAATCGGGTGCATTCTGTGCATGAACAGTTCACTGAGATTGTAACTGCCCTTGCACATAATGCTCAACGGCAACAAAAGCATGATTGGGGGAGGGAGCAAGCATGGTCTGGGAGCAAGCATGGTCAGTGGGGTTTGAATGGGCTGAATCGCAGACTCCACCGCGGGAGAATGGAGGGGTTTGGAGGACAGCGATCAAGCACATAGACTACAGGAGGCGGGAGGAAGCCCCAGGTAAGTATAAATCTATATACTTACTTTATCTCAGGTTAACTTTCAGGTCATGCATAAGGAAGTATTGGTTAAGGTTAGGTGAAGGACCAAAGTCATTTCTAAAATATTCAACGTTTTCTTCGATCAACAAAAATAGTGTCGCATAGTTGAGTTCCAAAAATAGTGTCAGGTATCCTGGTTAGGAAACTATGGAAAGCCACATAGTCCAATCCTGGCACTGACTATTACAGATTGATATGTAGAGGAGAGAGAAACCTAGATAGTATAGGCAAAAAAAGTGAAAAACATACATTTTGAACAATGGCAATTGTCAGCACAACCACCTTAATTTCCCTTGAAGTGTGAAGCCTGTAGTGGTATGAATATTCATTTGCACCATCCATTCCTAATGTGCTTATTAATCATGATTTATCACATCAGCCACACAGTTCATCAGCAAAAGGCATCATTTGTGCTCCGTTCCAACCTGCACTTACAATGTACCTGAGAATTGCCTGGTGCAAGACTGATAATTAGCTTCTAACATAAAAAGGGAAATGCTAGCCCACACATTTCACTGCATGTTATAATCATTTCATATCAGGAACGTGTGAAACTATTCCAGTAAAAGTTTAACTACTGTTTGCTGCTGCAGAAACAAGGAAAAAGCAATACAGTCATAAGGACAGAATATGTACCTAAAAAGGCAGAGTCTGTACTATACTGTAATCGCAATCTCGCCTGGTTCAGGGACAAAGACAGAACAATTACATATGAGCCAATATGCTGTTTGTCTAATTCTGTGGAAACTTGAATATGTTATTATTCTTATTATACAGATTTCACAGTGCTGCACAAAATAATGAGAGGTGCACATTTTATGGTTAATAAAAGAATACATTAACTGTTTAGGTGAACCTGAACTCAATATATGAGTTTTCATCTATAGTGTGGTCATACTGCAGACGAACCTTTTAAAAGAAACAAATAGTTTTTTTTTTATATTAATAAAAAAGTTTGTCTATGGTGCCCGAGTCTAGACAAACAGGCATGAAATGTGTTCAAAAAGTTACAACAACCCTTACTTAACATATAAACTCTTAACGAGAAGAGATGGGGTTGCCTTAAAGAGAAACTGTAACCAAGAATTGAGCTTCATCCCAATCAGTAGCTGATACCCCCTTTCCCATGAGAAATCTATTCATTTTCTCAAATGGATCATCAGGGAGCTCTGTATGGCTGATTTCGTGGTGAAACCCCTTCCACAAATTATGTCAGCGCCTCACTGCACTGAGATACTAACATCACACTATGGGAGCCTTGTTTCATTGTGGGAAATAACAGCTGTTTTTACAACTGCCAAAAAAAGCAAGCAGCATCTCTTTCCAGTGACATCACCTGCCAGCAGTAAAAATGTCACCATGTGATAAATGTCAGAATGTAAATCAGGGAGAGGAAAGATTTTACAGTGGGCAAACACTGACTAAATCATTTATACATAATTATTGTAAAAATTAGGCACTTTTTCATTACATTATTTTCACTGGAAATTCTCTTTAACCCTCCTGGCACTCTATTAAAAACCGCCAGGGGGCAGCGCAGCAGTTTTTTTTTTATTTATTTATTTTTAAATCATGTAGCGAGCCTAGGGCTCGCTACATGATAGCCGCTGTGCAGCGGCATCCCCCTAGCCTCTTCGATCGCCTCCGGCGATGGGCGATCAGGAAATCCCGTTCAAAGAACAGGATTTCCTTAAGGGCTTCCCTTGTCGCCATGGCGACGGGGCGGGATGACGTCACCGACGTCTTGACGTCATCGGGAGTCCCGATCCACCCCTTAGCGCTGCCTGGTGCTGATAGGCCAGGCTGCGCAAGGGGTCCAGGGGGGCGCGGCGACGCGGATAGTGGCGAATCGGCGCGAGGCGGACGCGATCGGTGTGCTCACGCAGCTAGCAAAGTGCTAGCTGCATGCAGCAAAAAAGAAATTGTGCAAATCGGCCCAGCAGGGCCTGAGAAAACCTCCTGCGCAGCTTACCCCGAACTACATTCGGAGTTACCGCCAGGAATGTTAAAGTTAGTCCAAAGTTAGTTAAAAAAAAATTACCTGATGCCGGATATGGGTGCTTTCCCGTTGCTTAAAGAGAAACTTTCTGCAGTGCAAGAGCTCTGCAATTACTGAAAGTTCAGCCCCGTTCTCCTCCTCAGGCAAGCCAATTAGTTGAGATTCTGGATGCAGGAGTTCCAGATAAAGGGGGCTTTACTGTATTATGCTTATTTTAAATTAAAAATTAACAGTATATGGGCACCATAAGTCAGTATTATAAATCTGTAGCTGGCCACAAACATAGGTACAGGCATCTAGAGTGAGAGCCTATGGATGCAACCTATTATGTAGCAAACATTTAGCATAAGAAAGTGATCAGAGAATCTATAGAATTCATTTGGTCTACCCTCACATTTACATGATAGAATATAAAACTGAAAACAATGCTTTATAGCTACGGAAAAGGGGATAAATGTTTTTGCTATTAATAAAAATAGGCTTTCCTGAGAAAACGTGCAGAGTTCAGGTCAATGTTAAGGTGAATCTATCACAGATATGACATTTAACGAATAGTGCGCATCTCTCAGTTAACAAATTGTACCATTACTTTTATAGCAGGCTACATCATTATTTTAAATAAAACATGCCTCTTTTTGGCCTGGAATACAACAAAGCTGCCCCCAAGCTTCAGCTTCCTTTATGTGGCTATACACAAAAGGAAGTCACCTGGGGAAACTCAAAGAAGGCACAAGCATTGCTGGTGTTTGTTCGTCATTAAAGATTGCAAAAGGAAGAAGAAGAAAAAAATATGCTGTTCTTAACTAGATAGATGCTCACGGAGGTGGAAGCACAACACAAGACAAGAAGGACGGTTGGGGACAGCAAAACAGAACCTGAACATATATATTTTTTTTATCAAATATATAGCTGCCACTTGTACACAACACATACAGTTATAATTCACAGGTACAAAGAAGCTTCTTAAAGAGTTATTCTGCCTTTGTGGAGGGAAAAAAAAACTCTCCTGGACATCTAGTGTATGCACATTTCAAGGATTTCAGCTAACTTTACTGAAGTCCCTTTCCTCTGTCTGTTACGGATGCAGGGGATTTCAGTCAACTTCTGAGGCACTGCCAGCACATGATCAGCTTGGGTAATAAAAAATAACATTCTAACATTTCAGACCTGCAACCTAAACAAACTACATTCTGTGAAAACCTAAACATTTTGCGAGTGGAAGGTAGTGTTGGGCGAACAGTGTTCGCCACTGTTCGGGTTCTGCAGAACATCACCCTGTTCGGGTGATGTTCGAGTTCGGCCGAACACCTGACGGTGCTCGGCCAAACCGTTCGGCCATATGGCCGAACTAAGAGCGCATGGCCGAACGTTCCCCGAACGTTCGGCTAGCGCTGTGATTGGCCGAACGGGTCACGTGGTTCGGACCCGAACGCGCTCTGATTGGCCGAACGGTCACGTGGTTCGGGTAAATAAATACCCGAACCACGTCATATCTCCGCCATTTGTCTGTGGGTTTAGCTTTGGGTAGGCAGGCAGGGTAGTTCGCGCTCCAGCCACGCTAGCCAGGGTCCCCCCTGTCATTGTGTCACTGCTGGGAACAGTAGTACACCGCTTGCTCAGCCACACTATATAGCATTCTGTTTACTGCCACTCTGTGTACCTCGCTCAGCCACACTATATAGCATTCTGTTTACTGCCACTCTGTGTCTGCTGGGAATAGTAGTACACCGCTTGCTCAGCCACACTATATAGCATTCTGTTTACTGCCACTCTGTGTACCTCGCTCAGCCACACTATATAGCATTCTGTTTACTGCCACTCTGTGTCTGCTGGGAATAGTGGTACACCGCTCGCTCAGCCACACTATATAGCATTCTGTTCACTGTTCTGTGTCTGCTTGGAATAGTGGTACACCGCTCGCTCAGCCACACTATATAGCATTCTGTTTACTGTTCTGTGTCTGCTGGGAATAGTGGTACACCGCTCGCTCAGCCACACTATATAGCATTCTGTTTACTGTTCTGTGTCTGCTGGGAATAGTGGTACACCGCTCGCTCAGCCACACTATATAGCATTCTGTGCACTGTTCTGTGTCTGCTGGGAATAGTGGTACACCGCTCGCTCAGCCACACTATATAGCATTCTGTTCACTGTTCTGTGTCTGCTGGGAATAGTGGTACACCGCTCGCTCAGCCACACTATATAGCATTCTGTTTACTGTTCTGTGTCTGCTGGGAATAGTGGTACACCGCTCGCTCATCCACACTATATAGCATTCTGTTCACTGTTCTGTGTCTGCTGGGAATAGTGGTACACCGCCCGCTCAGCCACACTATATAGCATTCTGTTCACTGTTCTGTGTCTGCTGGGAATAGTGGTACACCGCTCGCTCAGCCACACTATATAGCATTCTGTTCACTGTTCTGTGTCTGCTGGGAACAGTAGTACACCGCTCACCCGCCACTGTATAGCATTGTGCTCTGTGTCACTGCTGACAATAGTGGTACACCGCTCACCCACCACTGTATAGCATTTCTGTACTGCCACTGTACTGCTGCCAGTCAGCGTGTACTTTAAGGATAAGTGAAATGAGGAAGAAATCCGGTGAAAGAGGGAGGGGCAAGGGAAGAGGTGTTTTCCCTGACGGTTCACGTACAGGCCACAGGGGAGCACCCAAGAAAACCCACTCAATACTGCCCATGTTGTCCAGGACAACAACCCTCACAGATCCAAAAGAACAGGACCAGATAATTACTTGGATGACCTCTCAAGCGTCCAGCAGTGGGTTAAGCAGCACCAGCACATCACGCACGAGGTCCGAGTCCTCAGCCAGTTAAAGTCTGGGCTTTCTTTGAAGACTGCACTGAGGATGTTACCATGGCGATTTGCAAGGTGTGCAAGACCCGCCTGAGCAGGGGGAAAAGTATTAACAACCTCTCCACCACCAGCATGAGCCGCCACATTCTATCCAAACATCCCACTCTGTGGGCAAACGCGGCAGGACAGGGTACCACCAGCAACACTGCCTCCCTTGGGTTCACCAGACTCACCACCAGACCCGCCTCAGCAGCAGCAGTAGCCCAGCCATTGCGTGGTTCACAACATTCACAAACATCAGACGATGCTGACACTGTCACTTTCCGGACTAGTGCTCTTGAGGTCTCCCAGTGTTCATCAAACACAACAACCAACAGCCCTTCGGTGTGCAGCGCTACGGTTGAGTTGTCTGTCTCTGAGATGTTTGAGCACAAGAGGAAATTGCCAGCAAATGACCCCCGGGCCGTGGCAGTAACAGCCAGCCAGCATAGCCAAGCTTCTGGCCTGCGAAATGCTGCCATATCGAGTGGTGGAGACAAACAGCTTCAAGGGCATGATGTCAGTGGCCATCCCACGTTACGTTGTTCCCAGCCGCTACCACTTTGCGCGCTCTGCAGTGCCTGAGTTGCATGAGCACGTGGTCAGCTAAATAACCCGAAGCTTGAAGAATGCCGTTGCCTGCAAGGTTCACCTCACCACTGACACCTGGACGAGTGCGTTCGGCCAGGGTCGATACATCTCCCTTACCGCGCACTGGGTGAACCTTGTGGAGCCTGGCAGCGATTCCTCACCTGCTACGGCGCGGGTGTTGCCCACGCCGCAAACAGCTGGATAACAACAGCAGCACCTACCTCTCTGACTCCTTCTCCTCCAACGCATCTCAAAGCTGTACCTCATCCGGAAATGCTAACCCAGCACCAGCAGCAGTAGGATCGTGGAAGCAGTGCAGCACAGCTGTTGGCATGCGTCAGCAAGCGTTGCTGAAGCTGATCTGCCTTGGGGATAAGCAGCACACAGGGGAGGAAATTTGGAGGGGAATAAAGGAACAGACGGATTTGTGGCTGGCACCGCTGGACCTGAAACCGGGCATGAAGCTAGACACCTGGCACGAACTGGCAATGTACGCAATAGAGGTGCTGGCTTGCCCGGCAGCCAGCGTTATGTCGGAACGCTGTTTCAGTGCTGCCGGAGGCATCATCACAGATCGGCGTATCCGCCTCTCCACAGAAAATGCAGACCGTCTGACTCAAATTAAAATGAATCAATCCTGGATTGGAAACGACTACGCAACACTCCTGGACCCCAACCAAGTAACATGACCGATGAACATCTGGGATGGTTTAGCGTTTCCGGTCCCTGTTTATTGAACCTCTCATCTGTATTACATTTATGACTGCATGGCGGCAAAAAGCATTGCTGCTATATCCGCACGCTTTTTGTCCTCATGCAAGGCCTGGGTTGTTGTGTCTCACAAAGCGTGGCCTTCTCCTCCTGCGCCTCCTCCTGTTCCATCACGTGTGCTGCTGCTGCTGCTGCTGCTGCTGCTGGGTTACCGTTGCCGGTCCCTGTTTATGGAACCTCTTATCTTTATTACATTTATGACTACATGGCGGTACAAAGCATGCTATCCGCACGCTTTTTGTCCTCATGCAAGGCCTGGGTTGTTGTGTCTCACAAAGCGTGGCCTTCTCCTCCTGCGCCTCCTCCTGTTCCATCACGTGTGCTGCTGCTGCTGCTGCTGCTGCTGGGTTACCGTTGCCGGTCCCTGTTTATGGAACCTCTTATCTTTATTACATTTATGACTACATGGCGGTACAAAGCATGCTATCCGCACGCTTTTTGTCCTCATGCAAGGCCTGGGTTGTTGTGTCTCACAAAGCGTGGCCTTCTCCTCCTGCGCCTCCTCCTGTTCCATCACGTGTGCTGCTGCTGCTGCTGCTGCTGGGTTAGCGTTGCCGCGTGGTCCCTGTTTATTGAACCTCTTATCTTTATTACATTTATGACTACATGGCGGTACAAAGCATGCTATCCGCACGCTTTTTGTCCTCATGCAAGGCCTGGGTTGTTGTGTCTCACAAAGCGTGGCCTTCTCCTCCTGCGCCTCCTCCTGTTCCATCACGTGTGCTGCTGCTGGGTTAGCGTTGCCGCGTGGTCCCTGTTTATTGAACCACTTATCTTTATTACATTTATGACTGCATGGTGGTACAAAGCATGCTATCCGCACGCTTCTTGTCCTCATGCAAGGCCTGGGTTGTTGTGTCTCAAAGCGTGGCCTTCTCCTCCTGCGCCACCCTCCTCCTGTTCCATCACGTGTGCTGCTGCTGGGTTAGCATTACCGGTCCCTTTTCCTGGAACCTCTTATATGTATTACATTTATGACTGCATGCCGACAAAAAGCATGTTACCTGTGCAAAGAAAACAGACATTTCCCGCATTTAAAAGACAGTTTTCCCTTTGAAACTTTAAAATCGATTTTCTCAAAAACTATAAGCTCTTTTTGCTAAATTTTTTTTTCCTCTTGTACCCACTCCCAAGGTGCACATACCCTGTAAATTTGGGGTATGTAGCATGTAAGGAGGCTTTACAAACCACAAAAGTTCGGGTCCCCATTGACTTCCATTATGTTCGGAGTTCGGGTCGAACACCCGAACATCGCGGCCATGTTCGGCCTGTTCGGCCCGAACCCGAACATCTAGATGTTCGCCCAACACTAGTGGAAGGTAACATTTCATTCTGCTCCGTGCAGCAAATCAAAAATGTAAGCATTCTGTACTCGGCATCAAACAATGGGCTGTCACCGAGTCTGCAAAGAAGTGGAATTCTAATTTCCTGCCAATTTTACAAAGCCATAGCTGACAGAAAACTGACATGTTAAGTCATTTTGCATTATATGGCATATGTACTGTATAAATGACGAATATCAATGTATTTTTTATAGTATATGTTGGATCTCTATAAATAAAAATAATGTTAATAATGATGGGATTCACTAATTCTCTTTTCCTAAACCTGTCATTTATCAATAGATTATGGACCTTATGCAATTCACCTTTTCTCCTGTTTTCTCCTAGGTAATCTTTTAACACCTTATTGATAAAACAACTTTTAGCAGCACGGTGGCATAGTGGTTAGCGCTCTCGCCTTGCAGCGCTGGGTCCCCGGTTTGAATCCCAGCCAGGTCAACATCTGCAAGGAGTTTGTATGTTCTCCCCGTGCCTGTGTGGGTTTCCTCCGGGCACTCCGGTTTCCTCCCACATCCCCAAAAACATACAGATAGGTTAATTGGCTTCCCCCAAAATTGGCCCTAGACTACGATACATACACTACACTGGACATATGACTATGATAGGGATTAGATTGTGAGCCCCTCTGAGGGACAGGTAATTTACAAGACAATATACTCTGTACAGCGCTGCGGAAGATGTTGGCGCTATATAAATACTAAAGAATAATAACAATAATAATAAAAATCCACCAGCAAGCAAGGAAATGCTCGGAATTATTTTGACAGTACTTTCTCACCTACTTGGTAGTACTTTTTCAATTGCAGAGTGCTTAAAAGTTATTTTTAACAGAAGATGAAAAATTATCTCATTGGAGAAAAGGTACGAGAAAAAAATGAATTGAATAGGGCTCACCAGCAGACTGGCTTTTTCTATTTACAATATTCTATTACAGTAACATTTGCAATGTCTTTTTTCCATGAAAAACGAAACAAGAAAAATTATGTTTCCTAAGTCCTTAAAATGTATGGGTGGTGCTTACCTACCTACTAGAAAAAAAAACCAACCCCCCCCCCCCCCCTACACTAAATGTGGAGTCTCGCTTTAAAATGACACTGAGTACTAAGGGTTGCGCCATGCAGCTGAATGCACACAGAAAGGGAGAGAGCCTGGAGTAATAGGTCTACAGTGCAATTTGGGCTCACACAGAGTTTGGAAGAATAATAGCTAGCTGCAAACTGAAATGAAAGTATAATTTTAATAAGATAGTACAAAAATGTTTGTGCAGCTCTGATTTCTTTTTGCTACAATTTTTACACACTGATGTTTTTCTTTTAACAAAAGTAGAATTCTATTTTTAAGTAAGTAGAGGTTGACACTAAAACACTTTTTTTTTAATCAAACATACAACTGTGGATATATTCCACATTAATTAACATGACCAAAAGAAAAAAGGAAGAGATCTGTAACTAGATGAGGAACAATATGATGGCTGCTTGTGACCATGACTTCAAGCCTTTCATTTTCCACATGTTTGTAATCTAGATGGGCTAAATCTACCTGAATGAAAATAGAGACTTGCTGGATAATCCAGTCCTAATCCTTCATCTCGTTGCAAATGAAAAGCATAAAGCCTCTTGAATGTAAAAGGTTTGTGACGTGCACACCCCTTCATCTCAGTGGAACATTACCTAACCATGTCATATCCACTCATTTCACAAGAGGATATTCTGCTTCAAAGCACTTCACTGCTCCTTTTCAAAGTTTAATGACTGCAGAAAGACTATGAATTATTTGGTACCTTCACATGTAACACTGATTTTCAAACTTTAAGGCAGGTGCACAGGGTCTTAAATGAACAGACAAGTGATCTCATGCAGAATAACAAAGGGAATGGAAAGTAGACCATGTCCATTAATTGAAATATTAGCACTTCTAATCTATATTAAAACATAAAATTAGCTATCTACCAGTACATTAAGAATGCATGATGGATCTCTAGAGTATCTCATGAGAAAACTTTTAAATACATCTACAACTGTTACAGAATACTGAGCTCAACTAGATTGAATTTGGAAGAATTAGGAATTATTTCATTATAAACAGAGCTAAGATTAAAATAAAAGAGGAAAAAACAAAAACAGCAAAAATATAAGCCATAGTGCTACAGTATATCATAACAAGAATAGTCTAATTCCCTCATCCATGCGTTATTGGAGAATTTCCATTGAATCGAAATAATATAATGTTATTAAATGCTTCATAGAAAATTCACTTTGTAACTGGTCATATTTTTAATACGAAAGCCAGGATGTACCAAGTAGCGAATGAATGCGTAACGTTTTCTCAAGTAACCCGTAGATCATATATTTTTTTTATGTACAAATATTTTTCAAAAATCAACAATGTTTATATAAAATGTTTACATAAATGTTTCTTTATATATAATTGATACATTGTTAAAGCCTATAACATTTCAGTGAATTGACTGTAACAAACACAAGTACCCCTAAACTAATTAGAAGTACCTTCAGATCTAAGTGTGCCTCATGTTAAAAAGGAGTGGTTTGAAGGACTCCTGTCCCTCACAAATGACTTTCTGTGGTTCCCATATGCCTCCTTAGCAATGTCTTTCACTAAGACTTTCATCTTTGGCTCGATACTTGCACAGGCGTTGTATGACTAAAGGAATGGAGGGAGCAGCTGCAGCTATTTTTATTGTAACTCCAACACTGATCTTGTGAACACAGTAACGGCAATGTCTTCCAGGGGCCTTTCCATTGTAATGGCCGGGTGGAAGAGGATGGGGAAGACTTTGGAGGATTCGGGGCCTTCCCTGTACCGAGGTAAGTATCTGATTCTTTGCTCAAAAAAAACCTCACAGGTTTGCTTTAAAGTTAACCTTCACTGAAAGGGATATGAATGTTTCCTTTTAAACAATACCAGTTGCCTGCACACGCACTCCCGGCCGCGGATTCGGCAGCCACGGAATCAATGTATCGGGCTATGGAGCTGAAAAAGCGACAGCTTCTCTCGGAAGCTTCGCTCTTTCTGAAGCTGTGTCCCTCTAAGCGTACATTGTACACTTAGAGTGACGTCATGTAAACAAACTCGAGATTGCCATCTTGTGGCCAAAAAGTAAAACTACAAGTAAATGTAAAAAAACATTACAATACACAAATATTTCCCCAAATAAAACACTTTTATATCCCACCCTCCCAAAAATGCCCACATAAAATGTTTAATAAAAAAACAAAAAACATTACTGTAAAAAAAAAACACATAAATATTTATTCTTTTTATGTGGTATGGGCGCTCCTCAGAGGAATCACCAGCACTCTACAGTGTATGGGCCTGAAGCCTCCGCAATTGATCGCAGCACACGCTGGGGGTATCACCTCCCTAAATGGTATTATATTGTAATGTGTGCAGCGCTCCAATGGCGGTGAAGTAAATGGAGTTATGGGCTCACTATCTCCCTTTTCCAATATCTCACATACTACACAAGGATAGAATCTCATATAACATCACTCAATTCATATTACATTGAACACAGTTCATAGTCCCTTGTTTACACGATATGTTCTCAAGTCCAGTGTAAAGTAACCACACTGATTCCAAGCTTTTTGATAATAGACAGTTCCACAATTCAACAGTTGTACTCTCACCAATATCCAGTGGCTGATAGCATAAATATCAGCAACCGCGCTTGTTTACAAATCCAGACCTCGAGCTTCCTCATCAGCTTCACTCTATATTTCACTCAAACAGGTCAAAGGAGAGAGAAAATACATAGCGTAATCCAGTTTAGGCACTGTTACCAAGTGACACCCTCCACCAGTGAGCACCTATGTGCCAGCACACTGTGTCCGTGTACAACCACCGCTATAAGCACCTAGCCGCTCACCAGATTCAATGGCTGACTGTTTCCAGACCAGCAAGTGCGCTTAGGTGTCATTCAGGTACTGCCATACGGACTTCCGCTTTCCACCAGCTGTTTTCTTCCTTAGGAACTCAAAACAAATGCCTGACCGGGTCGTGCAGCTTTGTGACCTTTGGCTTCCTGGTTTAAACTTTTGCCATGGCTTAGTGCAATCTATAGATACGCTGTCACTGGGAGAACGTTTCCTGGAATGTAGTCAACTTGCATGTATCATGATACATGCAAGTTGACTACATTCCAGGAAACGTTCTCCCAGTGACAGCGTATCTATAGATTGCACTAAGCCATGGCAAAAGTTTAAACCAGGAAGCCAAAGGTCACAAAGCTGCACCACCCGGTCAGGCATTTGTTTTGAGTTCCTAAGGAAGAAAACAGCTGGTGGAAAGCGGAAGTCCGTATGGCAGTACCTGAATGACACCTAAGCGCACTTGCTGGTCTGGAAACAGTCAGCCATTGAATCTGGTGAGCGGCTAGGTGCTTATAGCGGTGGTTGTACACGGACACAGTGTGCTGGCACATAGGTGCTCACTGGTGGAGGGTGTCACTTGGTAACAGTGCCTAAACTGGATTACGCTATGTATTTTCTCTCTCCTTTGACCTGTTTGAGTGTAATATAGAGTGAAGCTGATGAGGAAGCTCGAGGTCTGGATTTGTAAACAAGCGCGGTTGCTGATATTTATGCTATCAGCCACTGGATATTGGTGAGAGTACAACTGTTGAATTGTGGAACTGTCTATTATCAAAAAGCTTGGAATCAGTGTGGTTACTTTACACTGGACTTGAGAACATATCGTGTAAACAAGGGACTATGAACTGTGTTCAATGTAATATGAATTGAGTGATGTTATATGAGATTCTATCCTTGTGTAGTATGTGAGATATTGGAAAAGGGAGATAGTGAGCCCATAACTCCATTTACTTCACCGCCATTGGAGCGCTGCACACATTACAATATAACACATAAATATTTACCTAAGGGTCTAAACTTTTTAAATATCTATGTAAAGATGAAATATTTCTCTCTATTTTTTTTTTATAAGCTTGTAAATAGTGAGGTATGCAAAACGGAAAAAATGCTCTTTTATTTCCAAATAAAATATTGTCGCGATACATTGTGATAGGGACATAATTTAAATGGTGTAGTACCCAAGACTATTAGGCAATTACAATACGTGGGTTTTAATTATGGAGGCATGTATTATTTTAAAACTATAATGGCCGAAAACTGACAAATAATGAATTTTTTCATTTTTTTTCTTATTCTTCCTGTTAAAATGCATTTACAGTAAAGTGGCTCTTAGCAAAATGTAGCCCCCAAAGAAAGCCTAATTGGTGGCGGAAAAAACAAGATATAGATCAGTTCATTGTGATAAGTAGTGATAAAGTTATAGGCTAATAAATGGGAGGTGAACATTGCTCAGATGCATAAGCTGAAAACGACTGAGATGTTAAGTGATTAAGGCACAAAATGTTCTGTACATAAAAAGTACATATATAAGCTACTAGGTCAGGCATGGGCAAACTCGGCCCTCCAGCTGTTACTGAACTACAAATCCCACAATGCATTTGTCTTTATTAGTCATGACTGTGGCTGTCAGACTCCTGCAATGCATTGTGGGACTAGTAGTTCCTTAACAGCTGGAGGGCCAAGTTTGCCCATGCCTGAACTAGGTTGTAAACCTTGCCTTGCCTTTATTGATACAGCAGTAAAGAAGGGAAGACTTAAGGCCCGTACTCACAACATGATTTCTACCATGAATTTTTCGACAGCCGGCATTTTTTTTGAGTGACGAGCAATTGTTTCTGGGATCTCGCCATGTGGAAACAGAAGAGGGATTACGCTAACAATGTTTAACAACACGCGGTGATAATGACCATCACAGCGGATCTTTAAAAATCTCTGATGAGCCCGCACAAAGTAGCATAATTGCTTGACTTCCCGTTTGCGCCTGTCGCAGGCTGTAACGTGGCTCTGCATGGCAGGAAGATGGACCGGGGAACGCTCCTCATTGGGGGACGTCGCTGGGATCCATCTTCCTGCGTCGTCACCTTTAGTATTCCTACCTAGATATTACTGATGCCCCCTATTTCCTCTTCCTGGAAGTAACAGGATACAAATGAAGCCATGGATGCTACAGTGACAGGATGGGCAGAGATAATCTCCTCAATCAGGGCAGAGACAGTAGTAAGAACCCAAAAAGGAGGTTGTAATCCCTTCCTCACAAGACTAGCATTTAATTATCATGGAGATGGGCTTTTAGAAAATGTGGATGCAGCAAGTTTAAATTTGAAGAATTGTACATTTCTTGCATTCCTCTGGCCGAAGTGATTGCCTAAGATAAAATATACATTATCAGCATTTTACTGTATATAGTTTATTAGGGGACTGTTGAAAATCCTGTAAAAATCTGGAGACTCCATATTAATCACGGCACAACACTTCTTTACTCCAAATTCCTCCCTATTTCTGTGTGTCGGGTGCTCACTGGTAACCATCCAGAAAGTGGTGCATGTGTACATGAACGTGATTCACTGCTGCTCAGCAGGCAATACTTCAAGATTGCTTGGATGTAACTACCAAGTGCTTGAACGCCAGATAATGTTAAATCAATAATGTTTTATACTTGCATTCTTGAATAAATCCAGCACAGCCTGTTAACGGAGCACCTATAGCTTCTGTAAAGTATCTTTATTTTTAATGAGGTTCATTTCCTCATTCACACTCCTTGCTCGGGTCTGCAGATTTGTGTACAGATATATTATTTTAATTGTATCACTGCAGCTCGCAAACTTCCTGTGTTTGCACAACTTAATTATCTGATAAGCTACACTGCAGTTGGCCCTGTCACATCAACGTAAGGCTAGTTGTTAAATAATTCAAACCTTCGCGTTTAGATAAAGTACATTTAGAAATATTTCCCTATTAATTACTGTGTAGTTATTTTGGCTTTCACCCAAATGAAAAACTAACGTTGGTAAAATGCTAACACGTAAAAGACTTAAAACAACAACGGCGTTTAAATATACATTAGGCTTAAATAGGCTGTAAAAATGAAAACTGGCAGCACTTCAGTCCGAAATACAAAGGTAAGAAACCTACTGTTAAAGGAATGTGAGGGCTGCCATCTTTATTCTCTCTTAAGAAAAGCAAATTACATGGCTGCTATACTGGTTTATTTGCTTTACCAGTTTAAAGCAGAACTACCTTTACCATTATTTGCTTTACCGGTTTATTTGCTTTACCAGTTTAAAGCAGAACTACCTTTACCATTATTTGCTTTACCAGTTGAAAGCCTTTGTGCCCCTACACCCTATCCTTCCCCAACATTAGAAAAGAAGAATAAACTATAACTTCATCTTCACATCACCTCCTGGGCTGCCAGTACTTCCTGGCATTACCTGCATTCTACCCCATCTTCTCTTTCAAGACAATCTTGAATTGTAGCAGAGGTGTGTGTATGGAGACAGAATCTCTACAACTTTCTTCATTCATTTTGGAACCATCAGGGTTATGGTGGGTTGATCCAAAATGAACGCGAATTCATGTATTAATATTACTACAGAATATTCCAGGACAGAAATGTATGAAATCACTTGAATTGTTTACCAAGAAATGTTATCTTTATAGAAATAGATATATATTTACTGCTAATATGTGGTGCTTTATTGATTTATTGTTTGCCATTCTAGGAGATTGTATATTATAAGTTTCAGTAGCAGCTGATTGCCAATTGTATGTATACCCATTACCCTTCAGGTTTCTCCTCATGAAGCCAGCCGTTCCTGTTGAAACTCGCTGTCAAAGGCTAACATACCCTAAAACTGTGTCATCATTGACAAAATAAGCAAACCTTCTTTACACTATTATTATTATTATTGATTTATAAAGAGCCAACATATTTTGTGGCGCTGTACAAAGTATAAAATTATACAGACAATGGTATACACCAGTGGTCCTCAAACTAAAGCCCGCGGGCCGATTGCACACAAAATGTATTACTTATAGATGCGGTCAGCTAGACAGCTACATCTTTAAATATTGGTGGTCCACAAATAGAATAGCAGTGCTGGCACCACCCATCCACATGGAAGCCAGAAAGCAGTAATTCGCTGGTTTCCAATCATATTCCACATCAGGTGACACTGCTGTCCAATTGGACTTCAGGTTGTCACCTGGGTATGCTTCACTTCTGGCCCGCAAAGACACCATTTTATGTATACTCCGGCCCTCCAGCAGTCTGAAGTATGTTGACCCGGCCCCGACCCAAAATGGTTGGGGACCCCTGGTACACACCAATATACAAAATACAGACAAAACAGAGTGACTGGACCTATTACTGCCATCAAGTAAGAGGGTCGTGCTGAAAATGGGGACAATTTAAAGGGAAGCTGCAATTACATGAAACAGTTCCAATGTTATATGTACCTATATTTACTTCCTTACATGGATATCAGTTTTATAGTTCATGTAAGGCTCTTATGATGTACAATGAAGTAACATAGGTGCTCGTGCAACAATGGTTGGTGCCAGAAAGTTTTCTGCGTGTTATGAACGCTGTGACGGTATCTCACAGCGATCATTAGCAGCTCCGAGTGGCTACCCCGGATCTCTACCTATATAGACCCAGGTTGTTAAGTGGTTTTAGGATAATCAAACTAATAACCAAATTCATTAGCCACTTTATAAGAGGTGTGATTGTATTGTAATTTCACAATAAGAAGGGCATTGACCAAAGTGATATTGTGGTGAAACTTTAATTTACAAAAAAAAATCTGGTCAGAGATTCATGTTACTATGTTCAGAAATCTTCTTCTCACTGTTTAATTTGTGTCTTGTTCATGCACTGAAATATCATTCTAAGATAAATTAGCAGCTTTTTCTACAGCAAGTAAAGCTAGATAAAATAGTGAAAGCCCTACGGGTGCTAGTTGTTGCCTGTTTTGATAACTAAACCTGATGTCATCCTGGTCATCCACAGCAGATGAAATATACGGCCCCTCTAAAAAGTGACATTGCCTAGCACCTTGTTTTGTCTCATTTGTTTTAGCAGCACGGTGTGAAAAAGGCAGCCGTGCTTTGTAATTCTGCAGTTCTTAAATCATGCAGATGGCACTCTATTCCAACGTGCTGTGATATTATGCCCTTGACAATCCTCCAAATCCTGTGCATGGTGGATCCATCAACTGGATGCTGCTAATTTGAATTAGGCACATTATTTTTCTTAATGCCACTTATCTTTTCTAGTGCGGTAATGTGTTACATTAATCGCGCTGCAGTTATCTGCAAAGCTTTACTACTTATCACAGTGCCGTAAAGTTTGTTTTTTTATATATATTTTTTAAATCATTAATTTCAGATTTATTTGGTGATAATGTATGATTTATTCACCACAAATTTTTGTGTATAATAAATAAGAATATAATTATTATAATCTTTTTGATACTGAGATTTAAAGTATTTACATAAATTGCAACAAACAGGCCATTGGAGATCATTTTCTAAACAGAGCGGAGTGGAACAGTGTAAATTTGTCTTCTTATTTTAGAAGAGCGGCTCCAGCATCTAAAATGGCATTTACAGATCACATCCACGTGCCAAGTACAGGATATATAGAACAGGACCACTTTGTCAAGCAGGGTAGTGGGTGACAAATGCTTTCTGCAGCACACTGCAGGGAATTTCACACAATTCTGTTAACCGCCATCAGCGTCAGATCAGTGTACTCAAAGCCTGCAAGTACCATCAACAACAGAAAGGCCTCTGTTGGGTTGAAAATAGCAGCACTGATTCATAAAAAAGGAAATATAATGTTTCTGTTGTCCACAGCAACCAATCATATAGAATCTTGCAGATTTATCCTCAACATGTCAATTAACCTCCCTGGCATTCAATGGGCTTGATTCACTAAACCGTGATAACTCAAATATCACACCTTAACCTCTTGACGACCAGCTAACGCCGATTGGCGTAAACTAGTTGTCTGCGGGTTTCCATGGAAACGGCCGCTCGTTCGAGCGGCCTTTCCATGTCCGTTCACGGAGGGTGTCTCCGTGAACAGCCGGAGAGCCGCCAATCGCGGCTCGCCGGCAAAATGTAAACACGCGGGGAAGAAATCCCTGCTGTTTACATCATACGGCGCTGCTACGCAGCAGCGCTGTAAGGCAGATCGGCGATCCCCGGCATCTGATAGGCGGAAGAATATCCTTCAATGCACAGGACGGAATTCCGTCCTGCGCAGCCCAGGGAAAAAGAGGGAGGGCGCACAGAAAATACTGCGGAGGGGGGCTTTGAAGAGCCCCCCCCCCGCAAAGCGCAGCAAGCCGGCGGCGATCAGACCCCCCCAGCAGGACATCCCCCTAGTGGGGAAAAAAGGGGTAAGTCTGATTGCCCTGGCATAATCCTGATCTGTGCTGCGGGCTGGAGAGCCCACGCAGCACAGATCAGGCAAACCACACCTGGTCGTCAAGTGGTTAAGAAAAGATATCACACCTTATGAAAATATATCACACCTTATCAAAGTTAACATGCCTTATCAGAGTAGTGTAGCGAGCGCTATGAAATTATGCCTGCTAATTGGCAATGGCAGTCGTCCTGCCCTGAGCCCCTGCGGGTTTGTAGTGCTCGCTATGCTACTCTGATAAGGCGTGTTAACTTTCATAAGGTGTGATATCTTTTCATAAGGTGTGATATCTTTTCATAAGGTGTGATATCTTTGATAAGGTGTGATATTTGAGTTATCACGGTTTAGTGAATCAAGCCCCATGTGTGCAGGATTTCTGTGCAAAAAACAGCTCAATTAATTTTCATGGAGTGCACCACTGAAAGCCAACAAATCCTTTTCTGCACATTTGCAATTGTACAAGTAGACGGGGGGCTGGTTCAGAGGTCCGTCTGAACCAGCCGTAAATGTTCATACCCACGCTGGTCTGAACTCAGCAGTGGTGTATGATAACAACCGCCATGCTCTGAGATTGGGCATCAGACAACAGTGTGTACACTGTACAGTGGCCGCACAACGATCGCTAAAGTCACAGCATGTCGGATCTTAAAGCAATCCTGAAGCAAAAATAGTCTTATGAGATAATGGACTCAATTCTGGAAGTGTTTAGTAAATAATTACCTCATAGAATTGTGTTTACCTCATGAGGGAAATCAACTTTTGAATTCTGGTAGTTTAAGTAAAGTTTTACCTCATGTAATTTCAGTCTGTATGCATGTTGGATTATTATGGCTCTGTACAAATTACCAAGCTGACATATCATTGCATTCCAGCGGTTCTGGAGGTGTGTTTAGCTTCTAAGGGTACAATGGTTAATTTGCATATATTCAGCAGTGATGCTCTGGGAGACATCTCAAGCTCACTCCAACCTGAATTATTGCAAATTATTTCTGTTTTAAGAAAGCAAACTTTTGTTTTTCTAGTATAGCTAAGAAATAGAACATTAGTAGCTAAGAGGATAATTCCTAACAAGGTGCCTACTGGAAGATTTATGTCAACAGATTCACAGCCTCCTCAACCTTTACCTCACTCTCAAACAAGGTAAATAGAGCACATCTGAGATAAATAAAAGAAACAAAAAACAAAAACCCAAAACAAATAAATTCCATTTTCTGCTGCTTACAATCACAGTTTCATGATCTCACCAAAATTCAGCACAACTCGGCTAAAACTAAAATTATGAGTATGAACTCTCTTCAATTCTTCTCAAGATTGTAATAAGCTTGGTACACAGCTGAATTATAGTAAGGTTTTGTCATACGCAGGTCATAAGCAGTGGAGAGAGATGTTTAAAGAACAAATAACCCTTAGTTCAGGGATTTGAATAGATGTCCTGTGGCTCTAAACAGAGGCAACAGCTTAAAGATTCAAGGAAGGAAGGTCAAGATGTTTCTTAGCAGCAAATCAAAATAAAGCCTTCTCTTAAAGGGAACCCAAGGTGACAGGGATATGGAAGCTGCCATATTTACTTCCTTCTAAACAATACCAGTTGCCTGGAAGTCCTGCTCATTCTGTGTCTCTAATACTTTTAACCATAGACCCTGAACAAGTATGCAACAGATCAATTACTCTGACGCAACTGACTCTAGTTTTAATGGATTAGCTGTATGCTTGGTACAGGGTTTTGACTCAGACACTACTTATGCCAGAAGATCAAAAGAGCTGCCAGGCACCTGGATCTGGCATTGCTTACAAAGAAATAAATATGGCAGCGTCCATATCCCTTTCACATTGGGTTCCCTTTAAAAAAAAACTGAAGTAAAGGTCTGCTTTAAAGCAGCAGGGACAACCATACTATCCCAAGAAAAACACACACAAGTAAACAACTACATGTTCTGCTTACATAACAGATGTATTGTACGGTCTACGTTTTGATTTCAGTGGATTTAATTTAGTAAATAAAGAGAATTTTGTACCTGCCATTTGCCATCTTGATTATTATTATTATTTATATAGCGCCAACATCTTACATAGCGCTGTACAGTATATATATTGTCTTGTCACTAACTGTCCCTTACAATCCAATCCCTACCATAGTCATATGTCTATGTATATATCATGTAGTGCATGTATTGTAGTCTAGGGCCAATTTAGGGGGGAGCCAACTAACTTATCTGTATGTTTTTGGGATGTGGGAGGAAACTGGAGTGCCCGGCGGAAACCCATGCAGACACTGGGAGACCATGCAAACTCCTTGCAGATAGTGCCCTAGCTGGAATTCGAAACGGGGACCCAGCCCTGCAAGGCGAGAGCGCTAACCACTATGCCACCATGCTCAAACTAAAGCCAATCCTTACTTTTTTTCCTGCCCTAAGCCAATCCCACAGCCCTGAACTGCCCTCAGCCAGTCAGTGAAGGGCAGGAATGTGGGAGGGTTGATGACAAGCTTTCTTCTCGCTGGCAATAGCAAAAATAGAGCCAGGCTGACTGAGATAAGATTAGTTACAACAGAAACATTTCTGAATAGATTGGAGGGCTTGCAATGCAGGGTAAGGCTGCAGGCTGCATATTAACCAGCCGGGCGGTATGGTCGAGCTCAGCTCGTCCATCACCGCCGGAGGCTGCCGCTCAGGCCCTGCTGGGCCGATTTTCATCAAATAAAGAGCAGCACACGCAGCCGGCACTTTGCCAGCCGCGTGTGCTGCCCGATCGCCGCCGCTCTGCGGCGATCCGCCGCGAGCAGTGGCGAAAGAGGGTCCCCCCAGCCGCCTGAGCCCAGCGTAGCCGGAACAAAAAGTTCCGGCCAGCGCTAAGGGCTGGATCGGAGGCAGCTGACGTCAGGACGTCGGCTGACGTCCATGACGTCACTCCGCTCGTCGCTATGGCGACGATGTAAGCAAAACAAGGAAGGCCGCTCATTGCGGCCTTCCTTGTTTATTCTGGGCGCCGGAGGCGATCGGAAGAACGCCTCCGGAGCGCCCTCTAGTGGGCTTTCATGCAGCCAACTTTCAGTTGGCTGCATGAAATAGTTTTTTTTTTATTTAAAAAAAACCCTCCCGCAGCCGCCCTGGCGATCTTAATAGAACGCCAGGGTGGTTAAACACAGAGCAGTAGGTAAATGGAATTTGATTTAGTGGATGACACTCCCTCTTTAAGTTACCTATTTTCCTTTTACTCCTAAGCTCTACCTGGTCCTACCGTATATGTTCTCTTTGCACCACAAAGTGAAGGTGATTTCCATTCTGTGTAATAAAGAGTAAGTGGAATACTTAGCTCTATGCAAATTGCAAAGAAAATCTTATTTTCAGCTTTAGACAGGTTTCTCCATAAAATTAATTTGCACTGATTAGCTCCTTTGTACAGGACGGCCTTAGAATACATTAACTATTTCTTAAGCACTAAATTGACTATTCATTGTAATATGTTATGCAGATTTTAATACATGTCAAGTGCTGATGAAGGGAGACTTACAGGGAAATTGATCCAGGTAAAATACACAATGCTACAAGCTGCACAAATGTTAGTTTTAAGTCATATTTTATTCATCATGCAAATATTGTTCTAAAGATATGATCCTTTGAAGGACTGGCAGAAATAAACTTGAATAAACAACATTTTCCTTCATTGGTGTCTCGGAATGCATTTAAACTGCTGGAGCAGAAACACATGCTTACATTTACCACTGATGCCTACAGTGTAAGGTCATAAAGCGGTTTACAAGCCATTCACATGAACTGGCCATAAAGACACTTAATGATGCTTGGTACTGTAAGTAATGGCCCGTACTCACGGGCTGCAGAAGTTGCCTGTCGCCAGCACACGTGAGCGTGTGGGCGACAGGCCGGCGACAGCTTCTCTCCAGGTCCCTCCGCGTACACACGCGGAAGAGGGACCAGCGGCGAGGCGGAAGCTGTCGCCGACGTTCCTCCTCCCCCCGCCGGAAGCTCCATATGATACAATGGAGGTTGCTGTCGCTAGTCCGCGTACTCACGCGGACTAGCGACAGTTGCGGGGGAGGTGCGTCGGCGACTGTCGCCATGCGATTGAAACTTTCAATCGCATGGCGACATGAGCGGCGGGCGACAGTTCGGGGTGCGCGCGCGTGCGGCGGCCCATACTCACGAGCGACCTGTCGCCGCAACACGCGCGCGCCGTGTGTTGAGGCGACAAAAGTCCCTCGTGAGTATGGGCCATAAGGGAAGGCTGTACTCCTTATACAAAGGTTCATATCCTATTAACGTTTCTCCTGAGTTTTCTCCAAGGAGATAATTTCAAACCTTACCAATAGAAAAACCTTTAATTAAAGGACCACTATCGCAAAAAATGTAACATTTAAAATACATGTAAACACACACAAATAAGAAGTGCGTTTCTTCATAGGTAACATGAGCCATAAATTACGCTTCTTCTATGTTGCTGTCACTTACAGTAGGTAGTAGAATTTTGACAGAACCAACAGGTTTGGGGCTAGTCCATCTCCTCATAGGGGATTCTCAGAATGGCCTTTATTCTTCATAAAGACACCCCCTGAAAGGGATTTATAGAAAGATGCTGTCCAGCCTCCCTGCACATTTTGTTGGCAGTTGGATGAAGCAACTGCCACTCACTAAGTGCTTTTGAAAAAAAAAAAGAAAACCCTGAGAGCCCCGCATGGGCTGCTCCAAAACCTGTCGGTAATGTTAAATTTCTATTGCTTACTGCAAGTGACAGCAACATAGGAGAAACGTAAAGAATGGCTCATTTTACTCTGGAAGAAATGTACTTCTTATTTGATTGTGTTTACATGTATTTGTACATGAATTTATACATGTATTTTAAGTGTTACGATTTTTCGCAATAGTTGTCCTTTAAAGCTTCCAACATGCAAGAACATATCCAAATTAGTTTGATATCACCTTTTTACCAACTTTTTAGTATTTTTTCAATTGTCAGGTGCTGAAAAGTTATTTTTAGATAGGATGAAAATGCATCTCCTGGAAGAAAACTCAGGAGAAAATCTTAAATGGATAAGGCCCAATAACCTCTAAATACTGTGTCATCTCTTGTTAACTTTAACAGTATGTTAATAGCAAATTTAAATGTTTAGCTCCTTGAAGCAAAGCACTATTGCATCTTGAGTGCTTTGCACTGGATTTAATTTCCATTGTGTGCACTATTCTCATGTTTCAAGTTTGTAAATTGAGTTTCTAAGAGGTTCTCCTGGTTTCTTCCAACAAACCAAAAATATGCTTGTATTATATTTTGTCTAAATCGGCTATAGATTGATTTTTTGGGGTGAAAGGAGGAGGCTGGTGCACCCACTCACAGGGGCCAGGACATGCCCACCGGCGCCATCGCTACACCCAGCTGGTGCCTGCTGGCATAAGTGAAGACACCGCTAGCCGTAGTGCAAGTGTGTACAGCACTACTGCAGCCAAAGAGATCAGCAGGACAGCCAGGCAATTGGTATTATCTAAAAGGAAATAAATATGGCAGCCACCATATCCCTCTTTTTCAGGTGTCTTTTAAAGGCGTAAACTAGTCAGAAGTCAGCTATTTTGTGTGTGCTCTGAGCTGCCTAATTCTGAGTGGATTCTATCTGTAATTGTATCTCTCTCATTGCACCTTTCAGTGCGATTAAATAAGCCAAATGTCACTAGCTGGGTAACTAAGATGCTGTCAATGACAGGCTCACTCTCAGCTCTGCAGATTGTGCTAGTGATTTCAAATACTGATCTACTGGCAATTTGCATACTGTATGCAGGTTGTATCATTACTAGAAATGGTGGTGTGTAATTTACCTGTCCAAGTGTTGTCATCCAAATGCTGATGCTGGAATGGTTGCTACAAATAACGCTGCCATATGTGTGAAGCTATGTTTCAAACAAGGCATTCTCCAGGCATACGATGACTCATTTCCCAAGGTCTCCCTCGGAAAAGATATCATCTCAGAGGAAATGTTTCTTTGAACAACAGACATGTAAATTTCCTCAATGTTTTTTTCAATGTAAGTCTGCATTTAATCGGGTTTATTTTTGCATATCTGGCATAAAAAAGAGCTGCACAGTTTTGGTCTTATTCTTTTAATGAGACTGCGTGAATAATAATAGCATGCAGTAGCATTTACTTACTCTGGTGCAGCAGCAATGCAGACAGCATGTGGCTGAGAGTGAAGTTACACAAACCCAGTAGACTTTTGCTACCATTTCAAGTGACAGTCTGAAGTATTTAGAGCCAGCATCCTCCTTCTTCAGCAATCCACTTATTTGGAAAACTGTTGGCCTGCTGCTATTCTGTTTTCATGCAATGTCTGCCAATGGGTTGCCTACTGCTCATCCTATCTCATTCCCTCTACACAAGACATTACTTGCTGATCAGTAGAATGACACTCAAGTATGCCTGTACAATGGGGGTTGTTAACCTGTCATCTAAAATGCTGACAAAAGATTATTCCAAGTAACGAACCAAGCCCCGTCCTCCAGGTCGCATCTTCTTGTCTGTCCTTGTCTTTGGTGCTCTCCTGGTCATCTCACATGTCAAATGACATCACCCGACATAAAGGAAGAGATGGATGAAGGAAAAAGGTGAAGAATGACCTCACCAGGTGCTGGGGAAGACAATATGGGCGGAGGAGTGGTGACAGTAATTATTATGGGAATGGAGAAGTTTATGGTGGCTGCTCTTGTTATGGAAGGGATGCAAGGAAGAGCATCTCACCAAACTTTTACTGAATGGCTACACAATTTGAAATAATGCTCCTGGAAAAGATACAGCAAATTTGGATACAGATACAGCAAAATTGTGGACTATATTTCCCAAGCCTTGCTTCTGTTGGGTGGTAAAAGTTGGCAGCCCTCACCTGTGTCATGTCAGACCCCAGTGGACTTGCAAAAAGTTTAGAAAATATGCTAATATGCCACTGCAGTCGTTTGCACATACAGTGAGACCCTTTTTTATATATTCCAAGCTGTTCTGGAATTATTAAAGATACATTTCCAACACAAGTGTATAAGTGTGACTGCAATAGAGCAAACTTTATTTCAACAAGCCTTCTGCAATTCTTCCTGTACTGTGATAATTAGATTGTACTGTAAGCTGTATACATCTATAGGTGCGTACACACGCACTACAAAAGGCAACGACGGCTCCGTTCTGGATTGTTCAGAAACAGCCTTATCAGTCCGCCGACAGCGTGTACACACGCGCTACAGTCAGCTAAAAGACCGCCCAGCGGGAGGGTCCGGCGGACCCGTCGTTGCCTTTTGTAGTGCGTGTGTACGCACCTTAACAGCACACAAAGCCTGCTGTGGTCCATGCAGTGAAGCATGGAGGTTTGATGTACCTTCATTTGGGTAATGGAAAGCCTCCCTATGATGTGAAGAGGTTCCTACAGAACATGAGTAATGATGGCATTTTGGCTCTTATGATTACATCATCATTCTCGCCTCTTGACAATTTGACTACTCTACTTCAGCAAGTTGAACACAAAATATACTGGCATGGTGAAAAATCAATCACTCAAATGACTTCCTCTTATTACTAGATCTTAGAAGTTCTGTCTCTCTTTAACTTTGTTTCTAATCACTGTGTGCATATAACATAATTAATAGGAAAGCACTGTGCTCATGTGATTTCATACGCCATCCATAGACCCATGCCACACAGTGACCATCTTATAAGACTCCACTGCTGAGTCTTTGCTTGTCATTACCAAACAATAATCCCAGGGAAGAAAAAGTCTCAAACACAGGACTTCTACTTATCAGGAGAAATAGCTCAAAACTATATTGTTTTCAAGATAATACATTTCATTTCATAACGTTCTTTCAAGATCCATTGGGGAGAACTAAGCTGGATTTTATACATGGCGAAGCATACAAAAGCTTCATTCATAATTCCCTTTGAAAGCATCGTCTTGACTGCTATGGAAATCCTGACATACTACTAGAATATTATCTTCTATCCACTTATACTATTTCATGGTGTGAAGTGCAGACTAAAAACCAGCTTCTCTCCTACTTATGAACTGTCTATTCTAATTGTATTAAACAAGATCAATAACGTAAGCCGTATATTATTTAAGCAAGCAAGCAGCCAAAATAGGTCACCGTTAAAATCTATTATGGCACTTAGGCCAATTTAATTTGAATTGGTACTAGCTTCTTAGATACATTTTTAAGGCATACTGGTAATGAGGTTTGCTTAACATACATATGGTAATTTAGTCAATATAGGGTACCAATACAGTAAGGTACATTAGTCTTCAGTACCAACAAGACCTTATCTACTCTAGTGACAGTCACTAAAAATGGGTATCTAAAAATGGGTATCTATCTATATATATAATAGGCTAAGTGCCTCAACCTTCAAGCAAGAAGAAGTAGCGCCCTGCCCCCAGGGCCGGTCCAAGCAAGAAGAAGGGGCCGGTGCAAGCAAGAAGAAGAAGTAGCGCCCTGTCCCCAGGGGCGGTCCTAGACTTGTCGCCGAGCTAGAGGGGGTAGCGGGCAGGAAGGGGGTATTGGGCACAGCGGCGGGGAGGGGGGTCGGAACCCCCCCTCACCTGGGTCCCCCATCTGCGCTCCCCCTCTAGCTTAAGTTCAGCAGCAGCCGCCGCTATTAGTAAGAGGCAGTGGGCGGGGATCACTTACCTCTTCCGCGTTCCAGCGTACGTTCCACTGTCGTCACTTCCTGCAATGCCGTCCACTTACAATACAGTGGGCAGCATTGCAGGAAGTGACAACAGCAGAATGCACGCTGGAACGCGGAAGAGGTGAGTCATCCCCGCCCGCTGCCTCTAACTAATAGCGTCGGCTGCTGCTCAGCTTAAGCTGGAGGGGGAGCGCACATGGGGGACCCAGGTGAGGGAGGGGGGTCTGACCCCCCCTCCCCGCTGCTGTGCCTAATACCCCCTTCCTGCCCGCTACCCCCTTATGCCACGGGTTGGCTAGTCCTGAATAACTGACAACATTCTACTTTATGTCACTACAGTGCCTCTTTAAGCATATCCCCAATAAAGTATAAACAAAGAAGTTATGGTGGCTGGGTATAGGGTACCAATACAGTAAGGTTCATTAGTCTTCAGTACCAACATGACCTTACCTACTATAATGTGAGTCACTAAACATAGTCTACTATATGATGACTGAATAGGTGCTGGCTTACTGAACAGGAAGAGCTGAGATTCAAACCCTGGTCTCCTGTGTCAGAAGCAGAGACCCTAACCTTCACACTATCTATCCAGTAAGTAAAGAATCCCATAGAGCCTTCTCGGTCCTCACTCGGGCTATGACATCACTGGGAGGGCAGGGCTACATACCAATATACAGCAATATATAGACATAGGAAATGTTTCTGATGTTGAAACCACGATTAATTAACGTAAAAATTGAGTATCCTGAATAATTTACAGCATTCTACTTTATGCCACTACAATTAAGCATATCGCCAATAAAGTACAAACAAAGAGGTGAAAACAAGTATAGTATAAACATACTGTACAAGTATAAAATATATAATATCCCCTGATGACGGCATAGAGCCGAAACCTGGTAGGGAAGGAGAGACGGGCTATCTCTGAACATACCATCTTTATGTGTTAAGGTGCACTTTGATTTGGTTCAGTGCAGATACCTTATGAGCGATATGTATGCAAGTGGGTCCAATGTGCATGGACCCACAATGTAAGTTGCTTTGTTTTTAACCTTGCAAATTGTAGAATAAAATTTTAACCCCTTACTACAAAATCCCACTAAGCCTGGCATATTGTTTGTCCTATGGTGGTGGACACTGTATACCCTTGTTGAGCACTGGGTGGCTGCAGGCTGGAACAACAGGATTGGGGTGATAACAGCGCTGAGGAATACTTGTACAGTTATTGCAGTTCTACTTTGGATTGGAATTTACCTCTGGCAGCTAATTGACTACACCTATGTGAAGCACTTGATAAATCCTCTTAACAGCATAGTATACACATATTTCGCATCCAAACTCCTTTTGATTGTTCCATACCAGCACTTTAGGCTTTACACCAGCATATCCAATGTTACTTTCTGCCAGCATCTCCAATCCGAATAACTGCTACTTAGAGTACGGTAATTTTTCTGTAGCTTATTGCACAAGCGAACATCTTTTTCGAAAGTGGAATTTGAAGAAATGTAAAGGAAAAGCAATAGCCTCTGTGCTATTCTAAGTGCAAGCAGCATGGCTGTAAAATACATCCTCTCTGAAAGCATAGCTGACAGGCCCATACCAGACGTACAGCTGCAAAACATCAATCAAATGTGCAAACTGATTACATACTGTTGACTTCAGGAGTGACTAAAAGCATTTTATCCACACTTTAGAGTCCTATAGAAAAGTCATTAGCTAAAATGCAGAATGCTGTGAATAACATTATTCAGTAAGTTCAGGATTTTCTTTACAGTCCCTTAGTGTACAGAATGCTCCGGCATGTAGGCTGAAATAGTTTCACTATTATTGGGGACTGTCAATGTTTCAGCCTGTGGGTACATAGTTACTTGTACAGCACATACTGACAGGAACAATGTGAGGACAGTAAAATGGTTAAGTACTAGTGTAGCACTGCTTGACAGGATTCAAAAATGCAAAATGAAGGACAGCCTTTCTCCTGCCAGCATGAGCTGCATTTAAAGAGGAACTTTATCGAAAGATAGTACTAGGGGGAAACAAAATAAATCAGTATCTTGCAAAGTGAGTAAATAAAAAATGGAAGAGAGATCAAAAAATGATTGATATTCGCCATGTAATTTGTTCATGTTGTTTGATCCACAATGAGCCAGCACACCATCATCTTTACTACTGGCAGACAAGAGAAAAAAAAATAGACCTTGCCAACTACTATTATCTATAACCACACCCCCTAACATAGGCTAAAAGGCTGTGTTTTTTATAGCTATACAAATGCATAGAGGGAGATACTGGTTGCTTGGTAGTTGGAAGCAGCCATTATTTCCTACTCTGCAATAAGGTTCACAAAGGAAACAGTCATCACCATCTTTATGACATCCCACTGTGGGAGGGGTTTCATCCAAATAGCCACACAGACCTCACTGATGATCTAGTCGAGAAAAGGCACCAAATTCCATTATCTATAACCACACTCCTAACAATGTAATAGGCTAAAAGTTTTTTTTTATAGATATACATATGCACAGAGGGAAATACTGGTTTGGCAGTTGGAAAAACAGCTATTATTTTCCACAATGCAGCAAGGCTCACAGAGAGGAAACTGTCAGGAACTAGGTCCTGACATCACACTGTGGGAGGGATTTCACCACAATATCAGCCATACTGACCCCCCTGATGATCTATTCAAGAAAAATTAAAGATTTCTCATGGGAAAGGGGATATCAGTTAGTTATTGGGGTGAAGTTCAATCCTTGGTTAAAGTTCCTCCTTAAAGAGAATCTGTATTGTTAAAATCGCTCAAAAGTAAACATACCAGTGCGTTAGGGGACATCTCCTATTACCCTCTGTCACAATTTCACCGCTCCTCGCCGCATTAAAAGTGGTTAAAAACAGTTTTTAAAAGTTTGTTTGTAAACAAACAAAATGGCCACCAAAACAGGAAGTAGGTTGATGTACAGTATGTCCACACATAGAAAATACATCCATACACAAGCAGGCTGTATACAGCCTTCCTTTTGAATCTCAAGAGATCATTTGTGTGTTTCTTTCCCCCATGCACTGAAGTTTCAGGCTGCTCTTTTCTTCCTGCAAACAGCTCAGCCCTTGTTTGTAATTCCTCAGTATATGAAAGCCCAGCCAGCTCAGAGGACGATTTATCCAGCTTGTAAAATAATCCGAACATTTGTATTTGTCCGAACATTTGTATAGTGCTTTTCTCCTGTCGGACTCAAAGCACTCAAGAGCTGCAGCCACAGGGACGCGCTCAAGAGGCCACCCTGCAGTGTTAGGGAGTCTTGCCTTGAACTCCTTACTGAATAGGTACTTGACCTAGCCAGGATTCGAACCCTGGTCTCCCATGTCAAAGGCAGAGCCCTTAACCAGTACACTATCCAGCCACTGTAAAAGATAAGAGAGAGAAGAGAGAAGCTGCTCTAATCCTAAATAACACACAGGCAGTGTGCATAAAGGGGAGTTCATAGCAGAACCACAACACTGAAGAACTTGGCAGCCTTCCAGACACAGGCCGACAAGTCTGACAGGGGAAAGATACATTGATTTATTACAGAGACTGTGTTAGTAGAAAGTGCTGCAGTTAGCCAGAACACATTACAATAGCTTTTGGAACTTGTAGGATGATAAAAAACAGCTATTTTTGTTACGGAGTCTCTTTAAGTATACCTGCAGTAATAGCAATGGGGCAATACTATTTTGTATGTGGCCAGGCTAAAACTGAATGTACAGTCGTTACTTTAAATTGTTTTTATTAGACTTGGAAATGGTAATGATAAGTGGGATGCAATTATTTTTTCCAAATGTATGCAAATTTTGCCCAGTTTGGTGACTGAACTGGACCAATCAAAATTGTCTGCATTTTATTTCATACAATCTGCATGAGTTCAGGTCCACTTTAGGCCCCATACACATGTACAAGGACTGTCCCCCACCAGGGATTGGAACTCAATTCCTCTGGTGATGGTGCAACCCTCCATGGAGCAGTATGAAGTGTGTGTGGGGGGGGGGGGGGGAGTGAGAGAGAGAAGATCAATGCCCTCGGCTAACACAAAGGGCTCGTTTCCACCTGTGTGCAGCATGCAGCATGCATCTTGCGAGGCACTTTGCCGGCACAGCTGTGTCCTGTCTCGCAGCCGAATCCCTCTAGCTGTGCTATGCATGGCTATGGGTTTCGGACACTGACGCATGAATTTATGCTGCAGGGCCTCAGATTTTTTTTCCTGGCCACGAATTTAGGTGCTCTTCATAGAGTTCTATAGGCTGCCAAATTCCATCTGAATTTGTGGCCAGGGAATAGGCCCGTTTTCGCACAAATGGAAACCTACCCTAAGCCAAGACAATGCAGCAGGACAATCACTGGCCAAGGCACCAAAGGGAATCAGGGAACAATATACATATGCTGGATTTTCGGCCAAGGAGGTCTTGATTGGCCACCTCCACCTAGAACCATTTAGCAGGCTTTAGGCTGTGGTAGGGGCACTAGACTATGACTATGGTAGTGAGCTCCTCTGGGACAGTTACTGACATGAGTAAGGACTTATCCATGTTATATCAATACATTATAATAAGTGTTGCCTTCAACTGCATGACTGTTGCTTTCTTTGTCCTTTAGCAGCCTTTTTGGACTGAGTAACAGGAAACAATGGGGGGGGGGGGGGGGTTAAAGGGAACCAGAGACGCCGGCATCCTAAAAAGAAACAAAGATTTTATACATACCTGGGGCTTCTTCCAGCCCCATAAGCCTGCATTGCTCCCATGCCGCCATCCTCCGCTTCCTGGGTCGCCAGTACCGGGTCCCGTCACTTCAGGCGGACGCGGCAAAATGTCCGCATCAGCAGGGGCTCCCTCCATACCCGTACGAGTGCGGCTGCGCAGTATGCAGCTGCACGCGTACGGGTATGCCGGGAGCCCCTGTGATGCGGACAATTGTCCGCGTGCTGCCGCCGACTGGCCGAAACTACGGGACCCGGTACCGCCGGATACAGGAAGCGGAGGAGGGCGGCGTGGGAGCGATCCGTGCGTATGGGGCTGGAGGAAGCCTCAGGTATGTATAAATTCTGCTTTCTGGGGCCTCTGGTTCCCTTTAAAACGATCATGCCCAATTGCACTTTTTACTTACTTATTAGGCCTTTTATTATTTCTATTTTTTAAATCTCAAATATGTACAATTTACCTTGTGTGGGTGGGGAGATGGGGAACAAAAGTAACTTTAATATCAACAATTCAATTTCACACTGGCATCTTATCAATATTGTCATTATAATGCATCCTAATTATAATAACTGAGAATTCTTTAAAGAGCAAAAGGAGAGGTGGAGGAGGAATCAGAGTTCCAGTCAGCAGCAGCTGCAATGCTAAGTGTATGTGTACACATTGCTGCTACAGGGAAAGCACAACCAATTTCACATGTTGTTAAAGAGGAATATAACCCTGCATTTCAACTTTGCTCTAAAACATTATTTACAGTATATTATATGCAACCAGCATTTTTTTTTTTTACTAGACCAGCATTGGAAGGGTTACACAGGGCTTTAAAGTCCCTGGAGATTTCTGCAGACGCATCCGAACTTGAGTTAGATACTTTTTGTTTACATAAATGTATCTAAGTGTTGAATGTGACTCATTTCTCTCACTGAGAAGGAGTTGGAGGACAGCCAAAGAGTGTGTAACATTTCTAAATAAATACATATAACTAAATAGAATGTAACTATCTGAACGTCTGCACGGAACTTAAAACCTCTGTGTTTAACCCTTCCAATGCTGGTCTAGTAAAAAAAAATGCTTTTTGCATATAATATGCTGTAAATGTTTTAGAGCAAAGTTGAAATGCAGGGTTATATTCCGCTTTAAGGGGGTATTGAAATATAAAATGAGTAGAGTAGGGGGATATCTATTGTTCAAGTATTATACCTACAATGTTCTTCCACTTGTCCTTTAACAATATTCTGTAAGCATTTATTTTTAGGAATTGGAAATGATAAACAATACATTTACTGTTCCAAAAATGGGCTTTCCGCAATAGTATATCCAGTTTGCTTTCCAATTTAGTGTTGATGCCGAGATCTTGTAAAACATATATGCAGGTTTCTGTTAAAGTCAGAGTCCCAAAGGTTTTGTTTGTTGCTGAGCAGGTTTTAACATGGTTATTTCCCACGCTGGGCATCATTTCATGCTGAAATGGAGCTTACAGCTGAGATAAGCTCTTTTTATTAGTGCATTAGGCATTTTTTTTCCTTAAAATAATCTTGAAATGTGTTATATATTTCCACATAGTAATGGATTTAAAGAGTAACATTTATAAAAAGACAATCGTTTAAGGAACATTTTCTACTGTGTAAAAATTATTATAAACAGGAGGAAAAGAGACAAAGCTCTTTCGGGTATTGAGACTGCTGTGCATTAAATGTAATTAAATTAATACTTGAATTAATATGTAATAACTTGTGTTGGCAAAAGGAAAAAGTGCAGTTAGCTTTGGCTCTTTTACTATACTTCCTAATTCACACTGAAGTGCATCTACTCAAATAATTCCCCATATCTCTTCTGTTCTTCCCTGTAGGAGAAAGATAAGCCCCAGGGACAGGGGTGGCATTGGGACACTGCAATCTCGAGTTGTGCAAGGTGGATATAGACACAGTATAAACCCCAAAACTGCAAGCTCTGATAGGTATTAAGGTTTTGGGTAGTATACTTATAAATCTGCTGGGTAAGCAAGAAGGTGGATGAGTTGATATAAACTGGCTTCTAACAGCTTACAACCCACGTAGCTTACTGTGCAGTATAATCCAACCAAAAATGAATTCAGGGGAGCTGTCATCTTTATTCCCTTTTTAAATTTAGTACTTCCCTGGGTCTTGTGCTGACCATCTTCTACCTCAAAACACTTCCTGAATCTGTGACCCAGAATGAGCATGCATATCAGGTCAATTTATTAAAAAAAAAATTGCGGCAATGATCAATAGTGCTGTTGGTGAATTTGCTTAAAGAGACTCCGTAACAAAAATTGCATCCTGTTTTTTATCATCCTACAAGTTCCAAAAGCTATTCTAATGTGTTCTGGCTTACTGCAGCACTTTCTGCTATCACAGTCTCTGTAATAAATCAATGTATCTTTCCCCTGTCAGACTTGTCGGCCTGTGTCTGGAAGGCTGCCAAGTTCTTCAGTGTTGTGGCTCTGCTATGAACTCCCCCTTCCAGGCCCCTCTATGCACACTGCCTGTGTATTATTTAGATTAGGGCAGCTTCTCTCTTCTCTCTTATCTTTTACAAGCTGGATAAATTGTCCTCTGAGCTGGCTGGGCTTTAACATACTGAGGAGTTACAGACAAGAGCAAAGCTGTTTGCAGGAAGAAAAGAGCAGCCTGAAACTTCAGTGCATGAGAGATGCTGGGGGAAAGAAACACACAAATGATCTCTTGAGATTCAAAAGGAAGGGTGTATACAGCCTGCTTGTGTATGAATGTATTTTCTATGTTTGGACATACTGTACATCAACCTACTTCCTGTTTAGTTGGCCATTTTGTTTGTTTATAAACAAAGTTTTTAAAACTGTTTTTAACCACTTTTAATGCGGCGGGGAGCGGCGAAATTGTGACAGAGGGTAATAGGAGATGTCCCCTAACGCACTGGTATGTTTACTTTTGTGCTATTTTAACAATACAGATTCTCTTTAAAGAGGAGCTGTTAGGTATAAGGTCTCAGAGAAAATAAACACATATATCAGTAGCTAAAGATTGGCTGTACTTACATTACATATGCATTTCACTGTCCACGTTTGGATTTCACAGAATTTGTATATAGTATATGCAGAGATAGATGCTCCTGACAGCTCATGGCAGGCTCCATGTTTTTCTGTCAAATGTGTCGTCATGTCCTGCCTGCTTCCTGATCACAGATAAGCTCCTACTTGAACAACACAGTGTGCAGTGAATATTAATGAGCCATGTGGCTAGGAACAATAGCTGACTCCTGCAGAGTACTCTGCCCCGAGATTTATCAGTGCTACACGCTGGACTGATTACAAGCTTCTGTAACGTCTCATTAGCAGCCGAGGGGAGGGCCCCAGAATGCTTTGCAGTTTAGTATGCGGCTTGCGTCCTTATGGGTCTATAACAGACTTGCTGATAAGCACACATCAAAGGTAACTGAGATTTTTATCTTCACTAATGGCTTTTGGGCTTCCTTCTAAACTGTTTAACACAGGAGAATAGAGGTTTAAATTAGCTTCTGCAGCCTGACAGTTACTCTTTAAGGCCTACAAAAAACTTTGTATGTAGCCTAACCAAGTTATGTTTGAATGAGTTATGATGTCTCCTCATCACACTGAGTTTGTGGAGTGTGATGGTTAACCAAAACCAAAGGTCTTATGGCCCATACTCACAGGCAGCAAAAGTGGCCTGTCGCCAGCACACGTGAGCGTGTGGGCGATAGGCCGGCGACAGCTCCTCGCCAGGTCCCTCCGCGTACACACGCTGAAGAGGGACCAGCGGCGCGACGAAGCTGTCGCCGACGTTCCTCCTCCCCTCGTCGGAAGCTCCGCATACCTTAATGGAGGTTGCTGTCGCTAGTCCGCGTACTCACGCGGACTAGCGACAGTTGTAGCGGAGGTGCGGCGGCGACTGTCGCCAGGCGATTGAAACTTTCAATCGCCTGGCGACATCAGCGACGGGCGACAGTTCGGGGTGCGCGCCCGTGCGACGGCCCACACTCATGGGCGACCTGTCGCCGCAACACGCGCGCGCCGCGTGTTGCGGCGACAATTGTAGCCCGTGACTATGGGCCATTATCTTTTGGTCATAAATTAGCTAGCAACCATGAGAGACCCTCTTGATGTAGTAATTAAGGCATCCAATGACTTTTATTGCAGAACAATGTATCTCCTGTGTATACTAAATGTTGTCAGTATACAAGAATCAGTCTGACGAAGGCTTCATAGCCGAAAGCCTACTGTTTTTCTTCTAAGTTGGCCAATAAATGGTATCATCCTGATTCAAAACTTTTTACTGATGGCTAACACAGTACAATACTCTACTGCTTTACCTGATGGCTAACACAGTACAATACTCTACTGCTTTACCTACAGCAAAAAGCCTCCGGACCCTCACTTTCCTCCTCTCTCTGTGGAAAACTACACAATGCTAAGTTATATTTATCAGAACTTGCCTGGCATCCAAACACCAGAAAAGATTTGCAGCAATAAGCAATAACAACCTGGGGGTGGGTCTTGCTCATAATTGGTAATGTGTGGGTTCACTTAATAAAATGTCTTAATAACTGTAATTACTACATTACATGCAATATTATAATGCCTCCTCCAGGAGAAATCCAGTTTTGAGTTATACAATGTTGGCTTTTCTGCAATTGTCCTAATGTAATTCCTGATTCTGAGAAACAATGCATTCTTGGGGTACTCTGTCTACAAGCCCGCTGTGTAGTAGCCCTCTGAACTAGCGTGTGCTCAGGTTTTGGTGCTGTGGGAAGAAAATGCAATTTGTAGAAGGGTCATTTGCTTGAAGGTATTCATCACCAAGGTATGTACTACTTATATCAGAATACTTACCTTCAACCATATATTGTTGACTGTAGTTGTTTGTTAAATACAAAACTTATTCTTCCCCCTTTTAATACATCTGGCTTTATATCATGGACAGACAAGTTTCTGGACCATATACACTCATATATACTTTTGAGTGCCAAAGGGAAAGCAAATACAATGTTAGGTTTAAAGACAGCTATGAAAGCTGGAGCAGCTGTGGGTTGTACTGGAGATGTAAGCGCTCACAACCTATGAAAGATTTGAACAAACTAAAGAGGTCCTGTAGTATGGCAATGAAGGCTAACCCAGCTTAAACATAACACACTCAGCCTCAGCAGCTAACAAAAATCTAGCAGGAAAGCAATTAGCCATTTCAAAGATTAAAGCTGTTCAGCAAATATGCAAACCTCAGCTTTTCTTGTAAACGTCAGGCCCTCTTGCCCTTTAACATTATTAAAGGTTTTACTGATTAACAGAACAACTAGGATCTTAGCTCACTTTACATTCATTTGGAATTCAGCAGCCTATAATTGGAACAACTGGTCATTTGAACACGCAGAAACAATTTTGTATTTTCTGTATATTCCCACTTTCTATTGCTTAGGTCATGTTTTCTTTAGGAGTTTCTCTACAACAACAAAAGCAACAAAAGGTTGGGGTAAAACAGTCAAAAAAATGTACCATTTATCAGATTGGTAGCAAAGCGTAGGATCCGACCATTTAGACACATCCATTGCCAACAGATCTGTTGCATCAGTTCTAAATTAGCAGACTGCAGGCCTGTGTGGTACATAATTGAGTTAGACTAATGAGAATTATGCCTTGGGAGGGAGGATTCCTATTGGTTTATTTTGATGGAAAGGGGATCCCCAGCAGCATGCTTCTGCCAGGGCTCCCATCGGTTTTGCAGAGCTTGTCCCCAGCTGCAGCAGAAGCAGCGACCTCGGCATTGGTGGAGATACCTGAAGGCTTGTGGTGACAGATGCACAATGGTGCCAGTATGACTAGCTGTGATGGGCATGCAACAGGCCCACTCCAGACCGAGCATATCCATACAAGATACGCTGGAAACGCACCATTGGACATTCATCGTTACGTGAACCCCGCCTAAGAATATTACAATGACAGAAAAAAGGGAGTACAGAGTAGAGGAAACCCTTGCAAGGCAGGAAGAAATGGCAAAGGTGACACATACATTTAATTTGTATTCAATTTCAGAGGTCTATACTTTCCATTTTCAATCTATGTGCTCTACTATAATAAATTGTATATGAATTGTATGTGTAGTATGGATAAGGAATAGAACATTAGTAGCAAAGAAAAGTCTTGTATTTTTTATTTTCAGTTATATAGCTTAAAAAATTTGCATCCTTCTGTTGCTGTTGCAGTTTTAAAACTGCAATTTTAAAACCACACTGTTTTTTCAGCTATAAAACAAAGCAGAAATAATGACCCTTTGAACTTCCCTACAGTAAAACCTTATCTCAAGCTGTCTCTCCCTGTTTTTTCTTGGCTGTTTAAAGCAGTATTAAACTCTGACATAATGGTCAATAAAAAACTGTTTCCTACTTTTTATAACCCATACAGTTATCATATTTGCTTTTGTGCACAAGTATTATTTTTCATTTAGAAATTACAAGTTCCCAAAGTATAATTTATTTGCTCTAAAAGCTGCTATTGCATTTTCTTCATAGCTACAGTATTTATATATTGTAATGTTCCCAGTGATTATTTCTGAGCTGTCTGCTGATCTGCACACATTAGAAAGAGTTTCAACACTGCCAGGGAATGTTTACATTCCTCTCTTGCTACAATTAAGTAAACACAAGATAATGTTATCACCTTTTCGGATGCAGATCTCACTTTAGGGAGCTTTCTATTGAAAAAAATAAGTTCTGTGTTTAACTGTTTGAATGCCTTTCTGCAAAAAAAAATTGTGGCAATAGTAGACCCAAGCCCGTTTAAAAACGGGCTCTAGGGTCTGTTTCTGGCCACCGCCCGCCGCATGTTACTGCGCACACGCGCACACACGCCGCACACGCATGCGCAGTAGCAAAAAGCACGGACAAGCTAAACAGAGACAGCACATGCAGGGACACAGGGGTTTTATTATAGAGGATGCTGTAAATATTCGTTTGCAGCAAAGAAGAAATGCTGGGGTTCATACCATTTTAGGTGCTTCAGAAAAAAGGACTGTATTTGACCTAAGTTGGGACGGAGAGCTCAGAGAAGCTCTTTTGCATACTGAAGCATTTTAACTCTTCCTCTACTGAAAAACAATGTGAGACTCTTTTCTTTTCTACTAAGGTTCTATTTCTTAGCTGTACCACACATACAATTCATTATCTCATAATTGTATTTTCGCTTCTGCTTTGCTTTAAACCAGTAACCCAGAATATAAAAGATTTGGTGGAAGCAAACAGATGGGTCCTAAAATAACATTTGATTGCTGGCCCAAAGGTGATGCGATACGCCGCATTAGTAATCTATTCAGACCTACCTCTGACAATATCATATAATTATAAGGGATGCAGTCCCTGTATCAGAGTAAACACACGCTGCACTCAATCACAACAGCATAATAAGAAATGGAATAAATGACATGATTTTGCTCAGCTGGTGAATAAATGACATGTTTTGTTCCTGGATTGTGCTAGAAGGCAATGTTTGTATTTACAGATTTTATATTTATAGCTAAGCTCCCCTCTCATAGTCGCATCAAAATTCCCATTAGCAGATGAACCCACATTACATATGTTCATTTTTTTTTTCTTCTTCAGTGCCTTTCCGCTCCCTAAATGCTGAACATGTGTGTAAGGAGGTGTCTGTGAGGACAGATATTCTGCCTATTAGAGAAAAAACTACACACTGACTCCCATGTAGAGCCTTAGCTTCTCAGAGTTCTGTGCTCAGCCAGATAAAAGCTCCCTAGCTTTCAATGCAAATGTTTTTTCTTGTTAGGTATTAGAATGCAGTGGTTTGACAATGCGTTGACAATGGCCTATTTCCAGTAATGCCACAGCTGAGCGGTAGTTGTCACATCTCACACAGAATTGGAGCTCCTCAGTGACAGATACTGATGAGGATGGCTGTAGGAACCTATAAAAGACTGTAATATTTAGCACTACTAAATATAAGAAAGGAAAAATGTATCGCAAACTCAGCCATTCATAGCCACAAAAGAAGATACACTGGTAAACCTTGCATGGCAATGACATTCACCTGTAAAGACCATTTGGGCCCTTTAAATGTAACCATCAGAGATAGGTGTTGTGAGATGCTACGCTTTCTTGCTTGCACACACATTTGAATATTGTCTGCAGCATGGAACTGGACCCATCCAAATAGGTAAAGAGTGCATTGGACAGTCCCAATTCCAGGCTGTATATAGTTTGCATAAAATGTGCAAGTAAGCCAGATTAAAACAGCATCTCATTGACTATCTTTGTAACTACCCAAGCTTCCCCACCCTTCCAGTAAGCACAGAAGACATCATGTCTGAGCTTTGGATAGATGCAATCTGAAAATCTGAGCGTTCAGCATAAGAAAGCCTAGAGTGAGGTTGTATACTTTCTGTTTGCGACTAGATGCAGCAACTCGGACAAGCTATCTAGCCTGTGGCACCAAATTTGCTAATTGATCAAGTCTGTCAAGTAACATATCTATGTACATTGTAGACCTCTGTACTCCGTATGTGCCATCTGCTATGACCATTGCTAAACACCTGGCTAGTTCTAGTAGCTCATCTGGAATGAGCACTCAATCCTTCGAACAACACTGCACATACACATTGATAGCCTCTAGGCTAGCGACCTGTTCTGTTGCTCATGTAGGGGGAGAGGAGAGAAAGGAGGGCCGATGGAGCAGCACACGAAAAGTGTCAGAGGGACGCGGCGATTTAAAAGACTCTCTACTAGCACTTGACCGAATCGATTGGCTGGGATGATTACTGTCCGAGGCATCGAGGGTTGCTGTACTGATGCTATATTCTCGTCAGATCCTGTAATTATCAGCCGCCTCAGACGAGTGTCATCTAGCTTGTGTATAAGTTATATACATACAAAGATGACAGCAGCTATGTACGGTTTACAAGTGACCTGCTTTTATCCTCTCTATAAAGATCAAACTGAAGGTAAACATTCTGCTTACAGTATGTGGCTACAATTGTTTATCAAGTGCAACAAAAAAAAATCAACAACCACAAGTTATATAATGGGCTTTTCGCTCCTACTGCATAAACCATTATGCTAATAACATGAACCAGGCACTACTTCATCTGACAAAACTGCATTAGCAAATATTCATTATTACCAAGATTATGCCTAAAAGCATACTCTGGCATGGACGCAGGGAAAAAAATGCTGTGGGACAAATCAGAGAACAAAATGATTAATTTTGTATGATTAATTTGCACCTTGATTTTCTGGGACATCTCTTTTAAACATTGCTTTACAGCTCCAGCTGCATACGAGCTTTGATTTAGAATGTTAGAGACGCCTGAGGAAAGATTCCAGGCAGGCTAATATTTAAACTTTCTTCATTTAATATTCACGAATCCGCCATGCCTTTCGCCTGTTTTACATTTGCATAGTAACAGCTGTTTTGCTCATAATTTAATAGCTTTGCCAGGTAAGTAATTTTAGAAACTGCTTTCCATGTTTGTCACATAACTTGGTCATGACAGATCCTGAAACTAGAGAGAATTACAAGTCGTTCTTTCTGAAATGCTTCAAAGTCAGCATTCCTGTATGCGCTACACTGCCTCCGCTGTGTTACATGGGTTTTAGGATCGCACTGTGCCAGGCATACAGATATTTTTCATACTGGATGCAGGAAAGCTTTCGCCTGGCAATAAAAAGCTACTGACTGCCAGTTTAATAAAATTTGACCATGGTGACTTTTTTCTCTTTGACAATAGCTCTGATTTACTAAGGAGCTCCAAGGCTGAAGAACACTAGAGCACTTAAAGTGGAAGCCAACTAAAATGCAGCTGCAGAAACCATTTGTTCCTCTAAAAGTATACTAGTGCCAGCATTAGCATTCCAGCACTTCAACAGTTGTGTCAGCTCCATTAAAAAGTTACGGTGTGCCTCTTGTATGTGTTTTCCATTGTGCTTTCTTCCCACATCTAACAAACATACAGATAATTGGTTTCCCTCAAAACTGACACATGATTGAAAAAAAAAAACAGTTTAACATTGGGCTTCATACAGCCCCCTGCAGTCATCCTGAGCCCATTACCCTCCAGTCAGCAGCAGTGACTGCCTTAAAGCTGGCCAGTTGTGGCTGGTCACCAGCTACTGCGCATGCATGGCCCAGGACCACACACATCCTGATCAGGCTCCTGCAGCTGGAAGCATTCTGCGCATGCACGGTAGTGATTTTTACATACTGCACATGCTCAGAATGCTGCCATGCATGGGAGTACGATAAGGAGGCGTGCGGCCTGGGGCTGTGCATAGTCTGATCCAGCTGACAAGAGCATCGCGAAAGGGCGGCATGGGCACAGAATGACTGCAGAGGGCTGCAAGGAGTCCCAGGTAATTTAAACAGCTTTTTTTTCAAGCTTTAGATTCCCTTTAAACTATGACTGTGGCAGGGACTAGCTAGTGAGCTCCTCTGAGGGGCAGTTAGTAAAATGACTATATACTATGTAAAGTGCTGTGGAAGATGTTAGTGCTATATAAAATATATACCAATAATGAACCACTTCACCACTGAGGGGTTTTACCCCCTGAGCACCAGAGCAATTTTCACCTTTCAGCGCTCCTTCCATTAATTCGTCTATAACTTTATCATTACTTATCGCAATGAAATGAACTATATCTTGTTTTTTCCGCCACCAATTAGGCTTTCTTTAGGTGGGACATTATGCCAAGAATTATTTTTTTCTAAATGTGTTTTAATGGGAAAATAGGAAAAATGTGGGGAAAAAAATAATTATTTTTCAGTTTTCGGCCATTATAGTTTTTAAATAATGCATGCTACTGTAATTAAAACCCATGAAATTTATTTGCCCTTTTGTCCCGGTTATAAAACCATTTAAATTATGTCCCTATCACAATGTTTGGCGCCAATATTTTATTTGGAAATAAAGGTGCATTTTTTTCAGTTTTGCGTCCATCCCTAATTACAAGCCCATAGTTTATAAAGTAACAGTGTTATACCCTCTTGACATAAATATTTAAAAAGTTCAGTCCCTAAGGTAACTATTTATGTATTTTTTTTAATTGTAAATTTTTGAATTTTTTTTTAATTACAAAAAAAAAAAATGGGGAGTGTGGGAGGTAATGAGTTAATTTTTTGTGTAAAAATCATTTATTTGTATGTGAAAAATGTGTAGGGTGTAGTTTACTATTTGGCCACAAGATGGCCACAGTAACTTTTTGGAGGAAGTATAAGGAGGCTGGACACGTGAGTTTTTTCTCACAATGATCGCGCTGCCCATAGGAGAGCAGCGGATCATTGTGGGGCTTAGATCAACGAACGGGAATGGATTTTCCCGTTCATTGATCTCCGGGCGAGCGGGCAGCGGCGTGTTTACTAGCGGCGGGCGGCGTGTTTACGAGCTGGAGCGCGGACAGCGTCGGGAACGCGGAAAGTACGGATTTCTCCGTCCCTGGGGGTTAAAGGATGGAAAAAGGGACGGAGAAATTCGTACGGGCGGGGGTAAAGTGGTTAAATGCGCTAGACAAATGTTGGTAACTCACTCTGTTTTTTTCTAAGTGTAAACAGTTTCCACTATCTCCTCCCAAATCACTGCATTATCGGATACTTTCGAGATGATGACAAATGTGGTTACAGACTCAATAACTGCTGATGTACTCTACATGTTTGTTAAATGTGAGTCACTACTTCCCTCTAAAGCCTTATACACAAATATGAGAACTGTTGCCAGAAAAGGATCACGCTGCGACAGTGCCGGGCCAAGGTTGTACAGATGCAACACTAGTTACCAGGCTAGCTACACATTCTGTTGCCATGCAGGGGGGAGAAGGGCCAGCGGAGTGCACATAGCAGACTGGGTGAGTGTGAAGAACAATGGCCTAGGCCAGACCTCGGCTGAGTCAATCCACTAAGCTGATCACTGGCCGAGGCTCTGAGGGAGGTTGGGGTCAGTGTACACAAGCTAGATTCTCAGCAGAGGCCTTCGCCAAGAACTGTCTAATGTGTGTACAAGGTTTTAAGTTCTACCTCCAAAGTGTGAGGTAAAAACAGATTCTCAGAAGATACCTATTCATTATTATTATTATCACTATTTTACTATTACTTCCCTCTTATTTAATGCAGAAGGTGCAACCTTCCCATCATCTCAAAAAAGAAAAAAAAAACTGCAGCAAAACAGTCAAATTGAAGCACCTTTTCTTGAAAATTGCCAGAGATAGAAGCTATTTTTCAAGGTGGGCTCTATTAATTGTGAACTGCCATAACATGTACATTACATTATACATGCATTCTAATCTGCTAGTATAGATGCTGCAATTGAATGCAATGTTAAAGTTAAACTTGCTTCAGCAAGAAAATAAACAGGGAAATAAAGATGATTTGTAGGACCTGTAGAATATCAATGCTGGAGTGCCACATCTTATTACCATAGCTGGTTTTCAGCAGAATATATGCCAACTGTGCCTGATTTTCAAGGACAGACCTGGAATTTGAACAAATGCTGTTGGATATTTGTAACCCTGGTATTTCCCTAGTTTGTATTACTTGCACTAACCTTGTACACTAAAACAATTCAAACACTGAACATGCAGAACAACAAGAAAAGCCTCATATTTTATTTTATCAAGCAGCAAAAGACTTTACACTTTGGCCTACAAACAATGTAACTTCCTAAGTGGCACTTACTATGACTGTTCCCCCTTTTTGTTTTTTTCAATGCAGCAACAGGTTATTTTTGTAGTAAGCAATAGGGAAGCACTATGGCAGCTCTAGTATGCGCCATAGTGCGTCTATTACTGTGAATACTGTAATTGGTTGTGCATTCCTTTTCTCTTCACCCTCCTCTCTTTAATTAACTAAAATTATTAAAGTGGCACACAACACCCCTGGACAGCTGTAAGCACTACTTCCTTCCTATGGCACAATCTCTTATGCTGGAAATACACAATGAGATTTTTCAGATTTACTGTCTGATCATATTTCCGATCGTTTTTCTGATAGATTTCCATTCACGTCTATGAATTCGAAAATCAGATCGGACCTGTCAGAAATTATCTATCGAACAGTCTATTTGCCAAAAAATCTCATAGCGTATTCCTAGCATTAGAAGATTTTGCAAAGAGCAGAAATCTACCATGGCATTTTTTTTCAGGAGGGGGTGTGGCTAAACAACAAAACCTGTACTTTCTGGGACCAAAGGTCAGTTTATAAACATTTCTTCATAGTACTCTATTTTAACATCTGCGGGGTGTGCTGACAGTAAGGAAACTATTTTTACACTTTAGGTACACCTTGACAGACTACAACAGTACCACCAGCTTTTACAGTCTTTACAACTCCAAATTGAGACCAGTCCCCATTTCCTGTTTCTGAGGCCCTGCATCAGCACTTTGCAATGAGCAGTAAGATGGCTTCTCTAGAGGTGGCCATCATCAGCCAAGAGTTAAGCACTAACCATTAGGGCTCCATTCACACTGTGTACAGTACCTTACAGTGTGGTATACAGCAGTGCACAGTGTCTAGTACGCAGGTTTCCCCTGGTGTCAACAAGCTTTTGACACATTTGTGGTTCATAAAAAGCTGTCACAAGCCACATCTTGACCTCAGGACACCTATTCCCAAAATGGCGTCTTTGTAATATTTATTGAAGCCTTGGTAACAGAGAGTAGCTGAACACCATCCAGTCAGCGACCTCCTCATTACTATTGCGTAAAAAAAAACATGGCATATAATCAAAACTATGCAATTTTCCTAATGGAATCTATTTTCTAGCTTAGTAATATTTCATCTTCAATGTTTAACAGATGCCCGGCATTTTCTTTCACTAATATCTCATTAGTGATATCAGTTCAGCTTTGTCATTCCTTCTTTTCTCAGTCTGGTCATTGGTTATTTCATCCATTGTTGTTCCAGAACAGATCTCCGTACACTGCAGTCTTAAGACTATTGTGAGATACCCATGATTAAAACGAGATATCCAGTGACAGGCACAATGGCTTATTGTTACTGTCGCCACAATCCTTTCTATTCCATTTTATGGCATCATAAATTATTGTATTTTACTGTTTTTAGGTCATCCGTAACAAGACAATCCGGCCACTGTGTAGCTGCTGGAAATAAGAAATGCGAGAACTCTGAATGAGATAACCAGAGTAAATTAAAAGAATCTAATGATGCAGACAGCTTCTTCACCTCCTTCCCTCGGCAGCACATTTATATGGCTGTGTGTCTCGCATATATCTTTCAAATAAACAGATCTTGCTTGCTTTCACAATGCTTCATTTATAATTCATTTACGGCCACTTTTTACTGGAGAGTAAGGAGCCGTTCAATTCACGATGCACTTGGCTCATCATAAAAATCTGCATTTTAGGTCAGCCAGAATTAAAAGCGCAGCAAAGCTTTTTGTTTCCTCAGTTCACGTCTGAACGCCACACAGTCTTGTCTGGCGGTATTGCACAAAACAGTGTGTAAGAGGAAGCTGTGTTCTAACAAATGGAGCGTCTCTTGGAGCCATTATACGTGACATATCAGTAAATGGAACTTCCGATCAATCTAACAACAGTGAGTCCTTTCTGTTAAGGATTCATTTCGTTGGAATCCCTGGATATCTTGTCCTTTTAAAGGAATAAGAAATCCAACACTGCCACATGGTTCCAAGAGGCTAATGCTGGAATACATTTATGTAAACCGGTTTAATTGCTAAGGAATTTGCATTCTGTCCGGCCATGTTTACATTACATTAAGTACAGGCACAACACATAGTCAGACTGATGGCCTCACCATAAGGTGCCCACTAATGAGACTATCTTGCCTGTACTATCTTACCAAATCTGAGAAGTAGAAGAGTAAACTGGGTGAATATACTTTGTATGGTTATTTCAGGTAGTCCCATTAAATGAATATTGGTATGCACACCATCAAAAATAGCAAGTGTATGTATAACACAAGAGGGTGCTCAGTCAATAAACCAGACCCAACACTAGGTCTTACAAAATCCTATATGTGTCTGGCATGGCTGCAAAGGGCGCATACCGCTATTTAACTGGCGGTTTGGTACAGCACTCCTTGGGGACTCTATCCTTACCCTTTGATAAAGCATTTGGCGAAACAGTGCTGTCAGGGTAACTTACATTGCTTTCTGTACAATCTTTGCTTTTTCCTATAACGCTGCCAGCTGCTTCACATTGTGGTCTGCTGCTGGGCGGACATCTTACACTGTCATTTGTTTATTCAGGCAGCAGTTAGCTCGCATGCAATTGATTGTTCTTTTTGATCCCTTTTGCTGTATATGCCCCCATTGTGTATTGTTGCTAGTACATTGTGTCACAGTTTGGGCCATTCCCTGTTGTTTAGAGCCCATTGTATGTACTTTATATGCAAAATTCTTTTGTGCTTATATTTTAAGGGTACTTTAAACTTCAGATATGGCTTATTTTCAGAGGATGTCTTGTTTTAGTGGAAAGACCGTACACATGCTAGATCACTTTCACCCTTCACTATTGTTATTTAATTATTATGGCAACAGTACCAGGAATAAGCATAGTACAGGCATGCTGTTTGGCTATAGTCAAGCAGCATGTACTGTTCTCTGGAATGGGGAGGAGGGACCATGAGTAATGAATGAGAGGTGTCTTCAAACACTGGAGAAAAAAAACACAGAGTGTGCTTTAGCTTAAAGAGACACTGAAGCGAAAAAAAAATTATGATATAATGAATTGGTTGCGTAGAATCGATAATTACTAGAACATGAGTAGCAAAGAAAATATTCTCATATTTTTTATTTTCAGTTATATAGTTGTTGTTTTTTTTTTTTTTTATAACATTGCATCATTCTCTAATATTTGCAGTTTACACACTACTCAGTGTACACTGATTTTACAGAGCAGGCTAGTCAAATTCTGAACTGTCCTCTGCAGGAACAAAAAAAAATACAGTGCCAGACACTTGAGATAACAAGCTTCAGAAGACAGAGCTCTCTGCGACTTTGAAAGTCGTGGAGCTCAATGGCTTTTTTTTGCATAGATAACAACTGGAGTTTCTTAACTCTTCCTGTACTGGAAACAATATTAAACTCATGTTTCTGCTCCCAATGTTTTATTTCTTAGCTGTGCTACACATACAAATCATTATATAATAATTTTTTTCCGCTTCAGTGTCTCTTTAAAGGGACTCCGAGCTCACAATAAAAAAGAAAGTTGAACTCACCTGGGGCTTTCTCCAGCCCAGTGCTGGTCGGGAGGTCCCACGACGGCGTCCTGGCTCCTCTCCAACACCCCGATCCGGAATGGCTGTCAGGCCGCAGCCCGGGCGACACTCTCCCGAGTGTCGGGCTGCTCCTTCCGCGTATGACGTCACACGCCGGCCGCCTCGCGTCATCACGGCGGCCGGCGTGAAAGTACTGCGCATGCGCGATTAAAGACACTCGGGAGAGTGTCGCCCGGGCTGCGGCCTGACAGCCATTCTGGATCGGGGTGTTGGAGAGGAGCCAGGACGCCGTCGTGGGACCTCCCGACCAGCACTGGGCTGGAGAAAGCCCCAGGTGAGTTCAACTTTCTTTTTTATTGTGAGCTCGGAGTCCCTTTAACCAATGTCACAGAGGACCTGTATACACAGGCCAAGAATCATATACTGTGCATACAAGGCTTCACTTTACTAAGCCAAAAGATTGCTATTTGGTTCTGCACACTGTTTATATCGCCCACCTCCATTGCATTTAGAATTTGCCTTTTTCAGTTTTGGAATTAGTTGGCATTCGATTTTATTCACAACTCTTCTTCAGCTTTTAATATTTAACTTTGTTTATTAGCTGGGTGAACCTTCTTTGCATGGTTTGGTTTTAGGTAAAGGCTCTGAGTCACTAGCATGACTTGGTGAAAGTATTTAGCCTAGATGGATGAAATGCATTTTTCCCATTTTGAAAATGGGTTCACAGACACGGAACAGATGCACTGTGGTTATGCTGTACTTAAATCTCATTTCTTTTAATCCTTCTCTCCCTCCCCTTTAACATCAGCAAATTCAGCCCCAGATATCCTCTATAAACCAGAGGTCAGCTGCTAATAGCAAAGACGCACTATAGGGGTGCACTTATTTTTCTAAGTAGTCAAAGAGATAATACACATACCATAAAGCCTCAATTACGACCAGCTTACGCTTTCATTTGGGAAAACAGATTGTCAATTTAATTTAGCAACGACCACAAAAATAATAATAAAATCATTTTATATATTGTAATTACAGAGAGCTTTTCATTTCCATAATACCATATGCTGACAAAAAATGCAATGAGTATGAGAACAACCTATTCCTTTATTGTGTTCTTTAGAAACATCTTCATTGATGGTCTGCTGCCCTGTTCAAGAATATTTCGGGAATCTGCCTCGTGCTTTGAAGAGCTGACAGAAAATTCAAAGAGAAGGGGAATGTGAAACCAAATTGTACGTGTGTGTGTGTGTGTGTGTGTGTGTGTGTGTGTGTGTGTGTGTGTGTGTGTGTGTGTGTGTGTGTGTGTGTGTGTGTGTGTGTGTGTGTGTGTGTGTGTGTGTGTGTGGTGTGTGTGGTGTGTGTGTGTGTGTGTGGGTGTGTGTGGGTGTGTGTGGGTGTGTGTGTGTGTGTGTGTGTGTGTGTGTGTGTGTGTGTGTGTGTCAGTTGCCTGCATCCCACGTTATGTAAAATCTAGCTGAATGAAATGGATTTGCTGTCCCCATGCACATATTTTGCGATGTCATGTGTCCGCCTCTTCAACAATATTTTAAGGAGCATTCCCCAATTCATTTGCAACAGAGATGCAGAAGAGCAGCTTTATATGTCTGTTGCATTATTATCTCCTGGTCAAGCTGCGTACAAATGTGAGATAAAGATCTTTGGAAAATAAAAGATAAATGACCGCTTGGCAGATAATCTTTGTAAAAAAAAAAGTATGCAAAAGACCTCCAAAGGTAGTGACTAAAAATATGTGTCTGTCAGTCTTTCAAATCCACCACAGCACATCTAGTTTGCAGATGACGCATTAGTCATTAAGAATTGCAACTGAGGTGGAAATAAACTTGAGATGATTGAGAATTATACCAATGATAATGATATGGTCTTATGGTAATTATTAGGAAAATCTAAACTGTTAATGGACTAATTAGATCTTGCATTAAAAGCATTTGAATGGTCCATTTTCATTTTCATGCAGCATAGATGTTGCTGTAAAATATGCATGCTTCTGCATCAACTTAGAATTATTTTCATATTTAGTCAAGAAGAAAGTGGGCACTGAGCTAAAACTTTGCACTAAATGCCTTTAGACGTCCATGGCAAAGGAATATGAGGACACAAAAATGCATATAGACGGCCGCAGCAGATGGAAGAAGTGTTGTACGGAAATACATTTAGACATCCGTGGCATAGGGAAACACATAAACGCCTATAGATGTCCGTATCAGAGAGTTAAAACTTTTGGTTTAGAAAAAAATATATTTACAATGTGAAAAGCAGAGATGGATTAAAGTGGACCTGAATTCCCACACAGGACAGACAGGAAACATAGAGAATTGCACCCTGTATGTATTTAGAGAGTTTGGCCTGTTTAAATTCCCTCTAATTTGTGTCTAATCACAAGTTGTAATTTGATCTCTCCCTGTGTCACCTAACTGCCATGGCAGATAAGCACATTTTAAAGCACAGGATGTTAACAATATGTCTGCCTCCATGAAAGCAGGAAGCAGATTTATTTAATGATTTGTATCAGCTGTAACAAAGAAATGTTTTTCCTATAAAGGTTATTATGCTGTCAGAAGACAGAAGGCGAGGGGTGATGTATCCACCACTCAGTAGGCTGCGTTGTTCAGTCATCTAATAAAAAAAAAAATGACGTACAGTTTCTGCGTCAAAAACTCATAATCATTATTATTGGTCAACAGCTTAATTTATTATCTTATCGCCCAAAGGAATGTGTCAGCGATGAAAAGGAAAGTTTCATCTATGCCATTTTTCTGTTCCATCTGATACCACATTTATGCTGCCAACTGTAAGAAAAACATGGGCAAGAGATCTGAAGCATGTATTTTATCTAGATTCCCAGCACATGCTTATCAAGTGCATGCTTGTTAAATAGTGGAGGATGCAGAATTATCTCGTTCCCAGCAATTCCATCTGTGTCACCTCGGCTGTATCCTGTTCTGTGATGCAACAGACTCCTATTATCAGGGTGTGCTGTAGCAGGAAGCACATGGAGTTATACCGTACCTCCCGATGGTTTCTTTAATAACACCATAGGAAACTGCACAGATATCAACCACAACTTGTTGTAAGATCTATTCTTTTTCTTTTTTTTCTTCCATCACAGGATATGAGAAAGTCTAGCTCACTAAAAGCACTCTGACAATAAATAGTATCATAAAGCTGTCAATACCTGACTGCCCCAAAAGATAATAGTCAATGTTTTGCTCACAATAATGGTAAGTAAGAATTGTGGGCAAAGGTCTCAGTCCCTGGCATAAATCTTTCAGGCATCTAATGCAGTATTCCCAGCTGAAATACAGTTCAATTCAGATATTCCCCAAGAGATACTAAAGCAATGACTGCATCATAGTTTTATATGAGGCTCCAGACTGGCAGATTCAGGAAGTAACCTGTGGACAGAACGATAATATTTCAGCACCCTGATTACAAAGCTATTGAGTAGTGTAGTGTTGAGTAGTGTTTTTAGATCTGTCGCATGCTTTAATTGGGAAAAAAAAAAGTTTATTTCAGTTTTTCTTCATTGTCTATTGCCTGGCTATTGTGCTGGTCCTTTCATATTGAAGGGAAATTCAAATATTGTTCAAATAAGAAAAACCCTCAGTTAATTCTTCAGTGCATTCAGTTCACCTATTATGCTTCAAGGTTGAATGGCAAACCTTATCTGTGCACGTAAAATACTGCCATTCCTCAGTGTACTTAACAGGCACTGGTATAGGTATTGCATCATGGATTAGAGCCTTAAAGTGGCCATACACTCAATATTGTCCATCGTGTTGACTAATTAGATCGTTATCGAACAGAAATCGATCAGGCATCACTCGTGGGCATCGATTTTGAGCAGATTGGATCAGAGTGATTTAATCAGCCGGATATGAACAAGAAACTTTTTATAAGTGTATGGCTACCTTTACTTAAAGGGATACTTAAGTCATGCGGAAAAAATGAGTTTAACTCACCTGGGGCTTCCCTCAGCCCCCTGCAGCAGATTGTTGCCCTCGCAGCCCGGCTCCTATGCTCCTGGACCTTCCGGCGGCGACTTCCGGTTTCGCCGTCACCGGCCGACAGGCACGGGAACGCGAGTGATTCTTCACGTTCACAGCCACAATAGCACCCCCTATACTGCTATAGCGGCAAGAAGGCCACAATAGCAGTATATGGGGTGCTATTGTGGCTGGAAATGCGAAGAATCACTCACGTTCCCATGCCTGTCGGCCGGTGACGGCGAAACCGGAAGTCGCCGCTGGAAGGTCCAGGAGCATAGGAGCCGGGCTGCGAGGGCAACGATCAGCTGCAGGGGGCTGAGGGAAGCCCCAGGTGAGTTAAACTCATTTTTTCCGCATGACTTAAGGTTTCCTTTAAGCTTAAATGCCTATAGCTATGCAAGGCAGGGTAAGAGGAATTCGCATGCAGCACACATCACAGTTGTACCGGCATTGCCTCTTGTAAAACGTATGCCAACACGCAGTGGAAACGAGGCCTTACAGTAAGAAAAAACATTAATAAAGCCTAGTTCAAAGTTGGAATGGGACTGCACATACATATGTTTATCTCAGCATGTTACACGGCAGACTAAGGGGGGGCTGAAAGAAGCCCCAGTTAAGTAAAATTCCACTTTTTTTGCTCCAATTCATTGGTGATTTTAAGTGCTGAAGATGGCAAAAACTGTGGACAAATGTTTGACTCAACCCTCAATGTCCTTTTTAACACACTATAGCATTCTTCAGTTTAAGCCCCATCTACACCATGAGACATTGCAGCGATCCGGCGGCTCGATTAGCCGCCGGATCGCCTCTTCCGCGTGCCCGCCGCGTCCCCGCTCGCCGCGCATGCACCGCATTCGATTCCCCGCTCGTGCCCGCTCGTCCCCGCCGGCGCCGCTTATCTCCCGCACGATTCCCTGCCATTGTCCCCTCGTGGGGATCGAGCAGGGAATCGGCGGTGCGGAGATCCGTCCTGTCGGATCTTATCAATCGAGCCGCATCAGTGGCTCGATTGATAAGGAGCATCGCGGCCGCATCTACTCGTGTAGATGCGGCTTAAAGCGTCAAATGCTATGTCAGGCTTTACAAAGAGTCTGTCAGGCTGACTGACTTTATAAACATGTCCATCAGCACAAAAGTGCTGACTGATGAAAAGTACTAATCTCTTATAAAAGTGCTCATCACTTCAAGTGATCAGAACATTTCAAATATGGGCATCTGAAAAACATTGATATGTCTACTGAAAGATCCCTTTGGCAGCTGTATAAGCCCCTATGACTTTTACAATATATTGTTGCAAAACAGCACTTACAATGACTTATTCCATATTAAAATGCAAAACTGTGTTACTAGGGAGCCCCATAACTGTACCGCCTGATCAATCAGAAGATAAAATAGTGGCTGATGTGCAGTAAGGAGTCAGAGGCATGCTAGTGAGAGGAGCAGGGGGCCTTGCATTGTTTGTGCCCTCACTATATCTTATTAGCGTGCCTATGTTTTTACAATACAAGCAATTTGCAAGAGTTATATCACATGTAAAGTGTTTATTTCCCTTGTTCATTCCTCCCTTTGCCTATGAATTTCTCTAGAACAGATTACAGCGTGACATATGACTGCATTGCTTTCATTCATTTGCTGCACTCACAATGTTGAAAACTGCTAATACATTTCACATTAAGCATTTAACTGCCACATTTAATAGCCGCAAACATGAAACTAATGTTGAATTAATGTGACGCCGTAACTGAAAAGGTAAATCACAAATACTGGAATATGCCCGTAACTCTGTCGTTCTTTGCCATAGTTTACAGCAAACTGCAGCTGACTCTACGGAAATCCAGCGCACATAGAATATGTCCTTGACATTGTGCAGTAGCAGGCAAATAAAACATCCCAGTCGCATTCTGCATTGTCAGTCTGCGTGCTGAGTGATTCTGCTATATTGCTAGAATATACTGAGGGATTATGGGAACTACACATAGACGAATGCCTCTTTCTATAAAGACAGAAAAGAGCTCTCAAAAGTGTCAATCACCATAAACTCCTGTGTTGACAGAACACATAAAATAAATGTAAATGCAGACCACTGAGTCCAGGTCAGATGTAGCGGTACACTGTGCACAGCCTTCTATGTGTAGTTTGAAGTTCCATTCATGCATTGTTCCTCTGTACGTGGCTCCAGAACTGTATAAGGAAAGCATTTATCGCTGACCGGTAGCATTACTTTTCATGCTGTGAAGACAGACAGTAATAACTGGTAGTGGTGATCCATTTTGGGTCTGTTAAACCTGTTGCAATACTCTGAAGCAGCACAAATTTCCATAAAATGTACATCTACTCGAAATTATTACCATCTGATTGACCATCCCTATTCATAAATGACATTTTTTAGTTCTTTGTGAGATAGTTACCAATACTAGATGGTATTATTCTTTAAAGGCAATGTTGAGGAAAAAAAAAACAGATACTTACCTAAAGAGAGGGGAGGCTCTGAGTCCTATAGAGCCTTCCAATCTTCTCCACCATTCCAATCTTCTCCCGCGGGAGGCTTCGGAAGTCTTCAGCAGCGCTTGGGCTCCCGAAGATGGTCGGCTCCGCACTGTGCACGCTTGAGCGCAACGGCTATCCATCTTAGTAAACATTTGGGCTCCCAAAGACATCCAAAACCTGCCGCCGCGGCACAGAGCTGTATTTGACGAATTGGTCAAATACAGCTGACAGGGGTGACGGTGAAGGAACGAGAGGACCGGTACAGGAATGGGAAGGCTCTATAGGAGCTAGAGCCTTCCCTCTCCATAGGTAAGTGTCTGTTTGTTTTTTATTCGGTTTACATTCACTTTAGGTAAGAGTATTCTGAAAATAACTTACAAAGTAGTTATTCAAAATAGCCTTCTCAAAGCCAGGTACCTGCTCCCAATTCGACCACACCTCAAGAACATACCTAAAAAAGTGCCTCAGTGAGCAATGGGTGTGAAAAATTGCAGATAGTTTTACTATTGCAGATAGTTTTACTATTGCACTATCTTTGGCTATGTACAGTAGGGTACAATATTGGTAGTTACTTACATTCTACTATTGTCCTTTGTTATTCTATTTTTACACTAACCTTCCCTGCATCTATGCCTGACACTAACCTACCTACTACCTATTTCTAATACTAACCTCCCCCCACCTAACACTGACCTCCCCCTACCTATGCATAACACTATACCTAACTCTAACCTCCCTCCTACCAACACCTAACACTAACCTCCCCCATATACAGAAGGACTCTAGTAAAGAGTGAAGAAGGTTAGTGCGTTGTGCAAATTGCATTTCATAAGTGGCGTTATCCTTTAATTAATTTAACTCAATGATAGGACTACTTTTGGTCCAATAATAGTTGTCACCAGCAGGTGACAGTGCAGGAACAGTCTACAAAGGACATACAAGCAGGAGGGGATGACCTTCATTTGTCACAAGGTAATGGAGGGGGCTTATACATTCTCAGGTAATACACCCCAGAAGAGCAAATAAATTACATGCAAACAATTTGGTATGTAAAATTGACGAACATACATTCTCAGTATGTTAGCATCATAAGATACTGTATTACCGCAATTATAGAAAATAATGGCAGCACTTAACAGAGCTTGACGAAATAAATACTACCCTTCATAAAGCCGAGTTACATTGTATCTCTGTCAGGAATGAAATAATACCCAACACAAATATCTTCATGAATGCGGGGGTCAAACGTTCATAGAAAACATATGTAGAAAAATGGAAACAAGAACAGGGAGAAGGAGGGGAGCCTCTGTGGAGGTTGTAATGTCACTAGTTATTGTCACAGTCCCAGGCCTTGCTTCACTCATGATGAAAGTGAGTGATAGTTTGATTAAAGCTAGAGCCCCGAAACCATGAAGAGGACTCCATTTCATATGTCCGTAATTTATCACGGAAAATAACTTGTTTGTTTTGCCTCAGGTATTTGAACTGCAATTTCGTATAGCTATGTTCTATATAGAATCCATGATAAAAAAAAGGCAAGGAGAAATGCTGAAACTGCATTACACCAAGGAGATGTTCACAGATCTGACCTGTGGTGTGTTGTCTTGTACCGAGAACTTCATATAAGCATGGATAGCACAGTGCCATGCAACCTGAAGATAATCTGATTGCTACAATATGCATGGCGTTCTTTCCATGCACAATACAGCAAGCAAGGAGAATCCTGCACTTTGGGAAATCCATTTAAAAAACCTGGGTCATATCAGAACATAGTGAGTTTGTGGAAAGGTAAGTACATTAGCAACTGCATAGCTGTGGTCACGCACATGTTCTTGTATCAATGAGTCTTTGTTAGCTTGTTTTTACATAAATCCAGGTTGTCATGGCTTTATTAAAAATAGGTTCTTGCTGCAAGGGCATGCCAGCAACTGCAGTTGCAGGGACACTTAGGGTATTTTTACACTTAACCTGCTGCGTTGGGCATGCGTTTGCGTAAGTATGCGTTAGGGCCTGTACACACTGCTGCGCGTGCGCTGCATTTTTAAAATGGCATGCGATTTTAAAATCGCAAAGCCTTCAGAAGAGGAGAGAATAGAAAAAAACTCATAGCACCAGTGTGTATAAGTCTTCACGATTTTCATGATTTTTCAAAAGATCTTACGATTAAAAAACCGCATGTGATGTTAAAAGCGCAGCGCAAGCATAGCAGTGTGTACAGGCCCTTAGTGCACGTTTTTCCCCCAAATATAATAGAAAACCAATTTGTTACAATCCCCACATGCTGGCATCCGCAGAAAAGAGTACAGTACTCTTTTTTTGTGGATGCCAGTGTGTTGGGATTGTAACGTGCCTTTATTATGACTTTCACACATAGTGATCCCACAGGGATCAGGACCTGATCCTTATGGCCCATACTCATAAGGGACAAAAGTGGCCTGTCGCCAGCACACGTGAGCATGTGCGCGACAGGCCGGCAACAGCTCGTCGCCAGGTCCCTCCGCATACACACGGCGGAGGGACCTGGCAACTGATGCGGCGGAAGCTGTCGCTGTTGCGCCTCCCCCCGCGGGAAGCCCAATGGATTACTTATCTTGTTGCTGTCGCTAGTCCGCATACTCACGCGGACTAGCGACAGTTGCGGCGGAGTTGCGGCAGCGACTGTCGGCAGGCGATTGAGCGGTTCAATCGCCCGGCGACATCAGTGACGAGCGACGGTTCGGGGTGCGCGCCCGTGCAACGCCGCATACTCACGGGCGACCTGTCGCTGCAACGCGCGCCGCGTGTTGCGGTGACATTTGTAGCCCGTGAGTATGGGCCATTAGGGTGCCCACACACCACACAAACTTGATCTTACAGATTTACACGATCTATGTAATATAAGGCCCAACAGTTTGAAAATACTTTGAAATGATTGTTTGGATAATCTCTTGTACTACATGAAAGTGGCTGAGATTGAACAAAAAAGATTGTATGATGTGCGATGATCCTTAGGGTGGAATTTCTGGCCATGACTGTTATACAGACAGGTTGCTGGGTTGTAGCTGTAGTGGCTTCTGGTGGGCAGGGTAAGGAGGTAAATTGCTGGATCTCTAAACAACTTTGAGGGCAACTGTGCACACGCTACATTCTGTACCAATACAACCCTAAAGGCTGAAGGTCCTGGATCCCATAGAGCCATCCTGGCTCTTGCTCCATCCCCACATTCAACAGCTGTTCTCCAGTTAAGTTACGCACCTTCGGGACTCTTCAGCAATCTTCAGAACTACTTGTGTCCCCAAATACTTCCAAGCGAGTCTGGACTTGCATGTGCGCACTACAGATCCGCTCTTCTTGGAAGTACTCAGGAAAGCGAGTACATCTAAAAACTGCCTGAGGAGGGCCAGAGGCGTATTTGACCAAGCTGTTAAAGGGGCAGTTTAGTGAAAATTATTATTTACATTAATCACATATCAGTTATTTAATATGGAGAGCATATCTTTCTCCATAGACCTTGTGTTAAAAAAAGTAGATGCTATCACTTAATTTTGCTTTGGCAGAGAGCTGAGCTGGCTCATTAGCATACTATGCGACGGGCTTCAGCCTGCTTATAGCAGACACTCCAGCTGATTTATAACGCTGACTCACACACTACAGAGAGCTGAGCTGCGTCACTATGCAATGGACAGGACTTCACTGATAGCAGACACTCCAGCTGATAACGCTGACTCACTCACTTCAGAGAGCTGCTGTTCTCTGTAACTAGCTAAGTAAATAAACAAACAGGCTGCTACATAAGTAACTAATTAGCAGCCTGCTTTATCTATTCACTTAGCTAGTTACAGATAACTCAGAACAGCAGCTCTCTGTAGTGTGTGAGTCATCGTTATAAATCAGCTGGAGTGTCTGCTATAAGCAGGCTGAAGCCCGTCCCATAGTATGCTAATGAGCCAGCTCAGCTCTCTGCCAAAGCAAAATTAAGTGCTAGCATCTACTTTTTTTAACACAAGGTCTATGGAGAAAGATATGCTCTCCATATTAAATAACTGATATGTGATTAATGTAAATAATAATTTTCACTAAACTGCTCCTTTAAGAAAATATTTGACCAAGCTGTTAAGAAAATTCACTAAGGCTCGGGCTGGAATTACAGGAAGGAGAGAGGACCAGGGCAGCTCTATGGAAAGCAGAGCCCTCCCTCTTCTTAGGTAAGTATCAAATCATTTTTTTTTGTGCCACTTCACTTTTACTTTAAACGGGATTACCCCTTACTGAAGTATATTAAGCATTTATTATTTGTTTACAACCTCATTCATGAAGTAGGTAATGTGCTACCATAAAACAAATATAAGAATTCAACTTTTATTCAATGAGGGCCTTTTTGTAACTGTTCTCCATGTACAGTTCTGGTGGATACTTAAGGTCCACTTAAAGCGGAATATAACCCTGCATTTCAACTTTGCTCTAAAACATTATTTACAGTATATTATATGCAACCAGCATTTTTTTTTTACTAGACCAGCATTGGAAGGGTTACACAGGGCTTTAAAGTTCCTGGAGATTTCTGCAGACGCATCCGAAGCTGAAATAGATACATTTTGTTTACATAAATGTATCTAAGTGTTGAATGTGACTCACTCTCTCTCACTGAGAAGGAGCTTGGAGGACAGCCAAAGAGTGTGTAACATTTATCAATAGATACATTCAACTAAATAGAATGTATCTATCTGAACTTCTGCATATCTCTCCACGGAACTTTAAACCTCTGTGTTTAACCCTTCCAATGCTGGTCTAGTAAAAAAAAAAATGCTTTTTGCATATAATATGCTGTAAATTATATTTTAGAGCAAAGTTGAAATGCAGGGTTATATTCTGCTTTAATAAGACAAGACAAATAAAATGTATATTGTGCTTTTCTCCTGGCAGACTCACAGCAATTGAGCACTAGGATGTGCTCTATAGACAGTAACAGTGTTAGGAAGTCTTGCCCAAGGTCTCCTTACTGAATAGGCGCTGGTTTACTGAAAAGGAAGAGCTGGGATTAAAACCCAGGTCCAGGTAACCACTACCTTTCACCAGCTGAGGGAATTACCAGCAGGTAAACTCAGATTCATATCTACTGTATATCATTTTTTTCTGCATAAACATTGTAAAACCCTTTTATAAAGTGTATTGCAGATACAGCTATCTTGCTGTAAAATTTCCATTGCACAGTATTATGAAAGGAGGATTAAAATGGATGACTTCCTACAAGTGATCTATGCACATGTTACAATATATGCACTTGACATACATGTTAATACAATGTGTAAGAAATTTCTGTTTGCTCCACACCATCTGCTAAACGTACTTTATACAGAACATCTTTACCATGTTCAGAAAATAAAAAGACAAAGTGAAGCTCATCTCATCTTAAGTAATGTTCCTGTCACAGCAGACAAAGGTACACTTTAAATGATCTTGATGTGACGATAGGCAAGGGACCCGCTAAGGATATCATCCAAGCAGCTCCATAAACTAAAAGATACTTCAAATGAAAATATGCAGTCCCCCCTCATACACAACATATCCCACCGAGGCAAACAAAGTCATTACATCAGCGCAACAAATCTGCCAGTCCTAAACTAAAATACAGATGTAACCAATACAATTACCCTTTCATGATGAATGCGTCTGATTTTAAGATACTTTGTATTAATGGGAAGACTACCTTCATAACGTATGCCCGTTCCTGATGACACAACAGATCTTTAAATGTGGTGAGGCTATGTCTGCTCCACTGGAGGCCTATTAATTCAGGAAATGAAAAGAAAGGCAAGGCTGCCGGCTCCCATAGAAAGCCACGCTGTACACGATTACAGCTTTCCCTGTTAATTTTTCTTACCCAATCTGCAGAACTCCAATTAAGGAACAAAGGTGTTATTAATAAACAACATGAGCACATTATCTGCAGAGATATGAGAAATAAACCCACAGCACAACAATAAGCATAGCTATAATCTTGTCACATTATACTCAAGCTATGCATTACAAATTGGAGCACGCAGCTATAGTAATATTCTCCGCTTTCTTCATTCTCAGGGAAGGCTTATGCAAGGCACATTTTTTTGAGATGATGTAGCCTCATGCAATGCAAATACGTAGGTCTGGTTGGAACCAACACATAGACACTGCATGTCCCAAAGATATGAGACTCTGCCTAGGTAAAACAGAAATGAATAGGACTATTTATGTCTGACAATTGGATCCTGGCTTAAAGAGAAACTGTAACCAAGAATTGAACTTCATCCCAATCATTAGCTGATACCCCCTTTCCCATGATAAATCTATTCCTTTTCTCAAACGGATCATCAGGGGGGTCTGTATGGCTGATCTTGTGGTGAAAACCCTCCCACAAATGATGTCAGTGCCTCACAGAACTGAGGTACTGACATCACACTGTGGGAGCCTTGTTGCATTGAGGGAAATAACAGCTGTTTCTAAATGCCAATAATGCAAGCAGCATCTCCTTCCAGTGACATCACCTGCCAGCAGTAAAAATGTCACCATGTGATAAATGTCAGAATGTAAAACGGAGAGGAAAGATTTTACAATGGGCAAACACTGACTAAATAATTTATACATAATTATTGTAAAAAATAAGCACTTTTTTATTACATTATTTTGACTGGAGTTCCTCTTTAAAAGGCCTAATTCACTTTTTGGGATTTTTCATTGTTAGTAAAAATTCATGGGGGCTATGTCATTTTCATATTTGATGCAGCTGTTCCACCACAAATTCCTTAATAAGTATACAGCTGCCTGCAAAAGGGAAGTTTTTCTCTCTGTACAGAGCCATTACATGACCCTACCCACCCTCTCTGCACTCCTTTATGGAACACAGGCAGGAAATAAGCAGTGTCAGCTGTGTTCACAGAAAAGGGCTGGCAAGTGCCACCTCTTCGAGCTCCTCCCTGATTACCTTATGTAGGTAATGAGGAGATAGGGGAGGAGTTTGGATTGAACTCAGACTTCTGTTTAGACCAGCTAATCCGCATCTGATACTGACACAGGAATTCTAAACTGCATACCCAGCAAGCTAGGAAATTAAGGGGAAAAAAATGAATGCAAAAAACGGTTTATTTGCAATGCATAAAACTCAGTGTATTGCAAATTATAATAAATTCCACACAATATGCTTAAAAATATCCGTCTGATTCAATGCAGACAAGGGTGTCAAACTTTTACCACATTTTTAAAAATGATTTAGTAAATCTAGGCCTTGTTTGCAGGATCCCTTAAGTCATTAATAGTTTATGCAGTTTTCTTGAGCCCTAGTAAATCAAGTCACATGTGTCTACAAGTGTCAACATATACCCTACTGGCATTTTCTGATATACAACCAGATTTCTTTTAGGTCATGTTTTATTGTTTAATATAAAATACAATTGGTACTAGTACTAATACTTGGTTCCTATATGACCAAACATACAGTTCTGCCAGTAAAATGCTTAAAGTGGCACACCCTAAAGAAATGTGAGTGATACCCACATCAGCCAGTGCTGTGTGTAATTCAGGATATCTGTTAAAAAAACCTAGATTTGTGAATGCATGGAGGCATTGGCTACCTGAGACGAGGCCATGCATTGTTTGTAAGAACAAATATATACCAGTACCCTTCAAGCAGTGAGATAAGTACAATCATATAGACCAGGGCTGACCAACTCCAGTCCTCAGGGCCATATCCTTGGCGGTGTTTAGGCTGGACTGAGAAACAAAGAAATGTGTTCACCTCAATGAAGCACACTTTTCCTGATTCAGCCCCATCAATTGATGTGTGAGGACCACGGCCATCCAGGACTGGAGTTGGACGGCACTAATAAAGACAACAGAAACATAAGGCTTTGTAATCAAACATATTATTTGTGCCTATAAAAAGCATGAGTAGCTGTAAAGGGAATAATGCGATGAAACAAATATGACCCTGTTTTCACAGTCCCAGAACCATCAGCGCTGTTAAATATCCTCCAGCGTAATGCAAAGCCAACAGACTTGACTTCTTCCCACTTTACAAAGCCTGAGAGCTCTTGTGTGTGCTGGAATTACCCAAGATTTCTTTCAGGCACTGAACCTACTTTACTCTAAAGCTCTTTCCTATTCTGTCTCTCTCTAATTCTCTCTCTGTGTACATCTATATGCGTTCTTCTATATAACAACTGAGATAAATAAAGTGGAAAGAGTGATGTCATCCATTCTCAATAAAAGGAAACCTAATGCATCTATATTTACTGTAAAGTATTATAGCTCTCCAGCAACGGCAAGATAGCATCACTTCTAGGAGCCTGAACAGCTGTTACACACTGTCTAGAACTTTTATTGGAACCAGTACGGCATTTTATAAACCCCCTCCACGATGATGCAATCTGTTTAATACATGCAGACAGTATATTGTCTAGCGTTTTAAAATACTCCCATCAAGCTCTTAAAGCTGAATCCAAGCAGGAAGCATATGTGAAATGTCTTACCTGCCCCCCCCCCCCCCCCCCCCCCCAAAAAATGGTAATTCTGTCCAGTTGGTTTTATGTTACTGATAACTCAGCGACATGATAAGCTAGCATAGGCTGCTCTGTGTCCTCCCTTGGCCAGCTGATATGACAGTGCAGGTCAGCAGCTGATGGGGTCATCGTAATGCGCATCTCCCTAATAGTCCAGCTCACACTGCACTGCAGGCTACACATGGTACAGCTGCAACTAGTAATGGTGCTTTCAGCTTATTGCAGCCAAAAACAGTTCAAAATCAAACTGACAAGCCCCTATAATAATCAATTAATTGGCTTGTTAAGTGTGTAGGCCAAAACATATAGATCTAATTGTATCAAATATACTTTAAAAAAAAGTCAAACTATAATAGAGTTCCGGTTGTCCAGAACTCAACTAACCAGCAATCTCAACCAACAAGCAGAAATTGCTGGCAGTACTCATGGTAGTGGAGGCCAACTTTAGGCTACTTATGAGCTCTGCTGAGATTAAAGACTAGTTACACAGTACCCATGAGGTTATTGTACTTTCAATGACTGTATTTTAACATTTAATACAGAGTTCATGACATCTATATGGAGTGGGGTATAGTACTAATTTTGCTAGGCATATTTTAAACATTGAGGCTCCTTTTTACACTTGCAGGTGAAATAGACTTCCATTGCTTTGCTGGGGTAAAGCAATGTCGATTTCCCCTGCAAGTGTAAAAGGGGAGTCAATGTTAAAAATAGGCCTAGCAAAATCAGTACTATAATCCACTCTATATAATTAATTTGAACAATAGTAGCAAAGAAAAGAGTCTCATATTTTTATTTTCAGTTATATACCATTTGTTTTTATTACATTGCATCATTCTGTCATATTTGCAATTTACAAACCATACGCTATATATTAACCACTTCAGGATCACAGGTTTTTCCCCTTAAAAACCAAAACAACTTTCACATTTCAGCGCTCCTCCCATTCATTCAGTGATAACTTTCTTGTTACTTATCACACTGAAATGATCTATATATTGTTTTTTTCGCCACAAATTATGCTTTCTTTGGGTGGTAGTTTTTGCTCTGAATTATTTTATTTTATATGCATTGTAAAGGGAATAATAAGGAAAAAAGAAAAAATGATTATTTTTCAGTTTTCAGCCATTATAGTTTCAAAATAAAATGTGCTTTGGTACATAAAACCCACACATCTTATTTGCCCATTTGTCCGGTTTGTTACAACGTTTAAATTGTGTTCCTAGTACAATGTATGGTGATAATATTTTAACTGGAAATGAAGGAGCATTTTTCCATTTAGGGATTTTTAATACTTTTTCACTTATTACAAGAACTTTTTTCGAAAAAAATATACTCATGACATCCGTATTACAAAAGTCCCTAAGGTAGCTATTTATGTAAAAAAAATTAAATGAATTTTTTTTTAAAAAAAATTAACAAGTGTTTTATTTCTGTAACTGTGGGGCAGGGATGGAAGGGGTTAAAAGTAATAAAATAAAAAAAAATAAGTAATAAACTTGCTATGGAAAACAGTATAGTGGCATAAATAGGTGTATTTTACTTTTTGGCCACAAGATGGTGCTATTGAGACCGTGTTTTTATTAATAGAACACAGCCGAACACGGAAGTGTCGGGTCTCAGAGCTTATGCGACGTTAAAAAGCTCTGCGAAGACACGGGAACGGTGATCGGGATTGAGAATCAAAAGATTCTCACATCCTGATCACAGATGGAGGGGGCTGCGACGGTGGATCGGCGGAAAACAGCGCGGGGATCGTGAATGCGACGGTAAGGCAGCAGTACGCATATCTACGCCCCTGATCCGCACGTGAAGTTTAAAGGGGCATGGATATGCCTACCAAGGATCCTAAAGTGGTTAAACTAAAAAACAGAGCAGAGCTAATGACCCTTTGAACTCCCCTGCAGTAAAACCTTATCTTAAAGGGAAGGTTCAGGGAGTATCCGAAAAAAATAAAAATCCCCATCCACGTACCTGGGGCTTCCTCCAGCCCGTGGCAGGCAGGAGGTGCCCTCGGCGCCGCTCCACAGGCTGCCGGTGGTCTCCGGTGGCGCGCCCGACCTGGCCAGGCCGGCGGCCAGGTCGGGCTCTTCTGCGCTCCAAGGCCCGGGCACTTCTGCGTCCCACGCCGGCGCGCTGACGTCATCGGACGTCCTCCGGGCTGTACTGCGCAGGCGCAGTAGTTCTGCGCCTGCGCAGTACAGCCCGGAGGACGTCCAATGACGTCAGCGCGCCGGCGTGGGACGCAGAAGTGCCCGGGCCTTGGAGCGCAGAAGAGCCCGACCTGGCCGCCGGCCTGGCCAGGTCGGGCGCGCCACCGGAGACCACCGGGAGCCTGCGGAGCGGCGCCGAGGGCACCTCCTGCCTGCCACGGGCTGGAGGAAGCCCCAGGTAAGTGGATGGGGATTTTTATTTTTTTTGGATACTCCCTGAACCTTCCCTTTAAGCTGTCTTTCACTGTTTCTTTGATGTATAAGTGCTTCAGAAAATAGGATTGTCTCTGGCCCAAGTTGGGTCAGAGAGCTCAGAGAAGCCTTTTACTATAGATAACAAGTGAAATTTCTTAGCTTTTCCTGTACTGTAAACAATATGAGACTCTGTTAATTGCTACTAATGTTCTATTCCTTAGCTGTCCTACACATACAATTCATTATATCATACGTTTATTTACACTTCAGATTCCTTTTAAAGAGAACCAGAGACGAAGCACCCTCATGTATTTTATTACATTTATCAGTGGGAACATGACAGTAAACACCAATCATGCTTTTAGTTTTATTCTTCTCAGTCTAATCTATCTGTTATCAGCTGTGATAACAATCCACCGACTGATTCCGTCTAGGTTTGACCTGGAATCATTATAGCTGAGTCACTCTTCTGTGGAGTCTTTTCAAGCCCAAGCCTTCCCCCTCCTAGCTCAGATTTCCTATTCAGAGATGTTGGCATGAGAGGGGCTGCTGCTGCCGAGAAAGACGCTCTGAAACAAAAGTGTATCTGTGTGCATTGTGCAGCTAGTCATTATCTACTGTATGCAGTTTATTTCTATGAGAGACAATTCCTACAGGCAGCCACACAGCATGCCAGAATAATAAAGTTGAAAGCACACAGATGAAAGCCTGCTGCAGCACTGCTTGTCTATAGTCTCATAGAGGCTAGACAGCACATCCAGAACAGCTTATAACCTGGAAGCAGAAAAGATATGAGCCGGCGGCCATATTGGATATTTCCTGGAGCAATAATGGATAAAAAAACACTCAAAAAGGCACACCAGAGTGGCGAAATTATCAGGTACAGCATTTATTCTTTACAACCTATCGACCAATAAGTTTATTTTGTGTGAATCGTTCATCTCTGGTTTCCTTTAAAGCTGTGGACCCAAGATCAGCACTTCCAAGGGGGCAAACTGAACAACTGCCCAGGGTCTTGATCTCTTCAGTGGTCCCTAAGTCCCTACATGGGCAGTGTTCTCCCCAGAAATTTTTTTTTCCAGCCGGGTGGCATGAAAAAGTAGCCGGGTAAGAAGAGATGAGAATGCAGGGCCAGTGCTTCTGTGAGCAACTCTGCTTACATCATAGGAGGAGGTGAGCCGATGACAGCCGGGTGGTCACCAAAACTAGCCGGGCAGAGCACCCGGCTAAAAGAGCCTGGGGAGAACACTGCATGGGCTTCATATTGATATTGTCAAGGGCTTCATTTTACCTGAAACCATCCCTGTGCGTACACACTGTAATATGTTAACAACATAATAAGCAACTGAAGGCTCATTTTCTAATAAGCAAATCATATTAACATATAGGATAATACATTCAGCAAAAAAGATTTCATGTTTTGTGTGTCAAACAGTGCAGCAAGGATCCATCTGGCATCTATAAAAAACTGTTCTGCTGGTTTTTCAAAAAAACATATTTCTTGTTAGCAAATGCATTCTTGAGTGTTTGCTATGTTATTAACTCTAAAAATACTGCATGATCACTTAACTAGCAGTGACAGCATTCTGCAATAATTCATCACTCAGGTTAATATGTCTGAAAGGCATCCATAATACCTGCTTTCTGTTTCTAATAGTGGATATTGAATGGAACACTCAGTAATGGCAAGCCGATTGATCAATGTCTTGTTTTCTTGTGTCTTCTTCCTTGACAAAGTTCTATATGAAAAAGCTAATTTTCAAAATTGTCACAGAAATGCATAGCGTTCCTTGTGACCAAAATGTACAGTATTGATTTAAGAGTGTTTCACTAAAAGATGAATACTCCTTAACGAGATGAAGAAATCTTTTTTGTTGATGGAAATGTCTTGACATCTTGGAAGAAAATCCTTTGAATAGCTTCTATTATTGATACTGTTGTTATTGTATTACGTTTCAGTGCAACTCATCGTTCATGTTTTCAAATTCTCAGAAAACTAAAGATCCCATCTACTCTATTTTTATTCTATGAAAATTCCAGTTTTCTTCACATATGTTCAAAGCTTCATGCAGCCCATATGGCTTTCTCTGTTTTCCGAAAGGGTGAGAGTCTCACTCGTTTTAGGTGAGACGTTGCAAATCTCAGCACATTTGTGCGGAATTCTCTTGTGGGATAATATGCTCACTTTAGTGCTGCCAAGCAGTAGTTGATATAAACTGGATCATGGTAAATACCTTGAAAATGATAGGAAAGTGGTCAAGATTGAGGGCTGGTTCAAACTGCACATCACTGTTTCACAAAATGGCCTACAACAGACAATTCTGATCAGGCACTGCATTTGGTGTTCTGTTTAGTGGATAGTGATAGTGTGTTGTCACTGTCCACAGTTTTGAACACTTTAGTGCAGTGTTTCTCCAACCTGTCCTCATAACTCCCCAACGGTGCATGTTTTGTAGGCAACCTCACAAATCCTCAGGTGGTGCAATTAGTGCTTCAGCTACATGGAATCCATCTAGCTGAGACACTGATTACCCTCCTGTGCATAGGTGAGGTTCCCTGCAAATGTGCACCGTTGGGGAGTCATGAGGACTGGTTTGAGAAATACTGCTTTAGTGTGAACCCAGCTTTAGGAACTGCTGACATATAGTAATTCTTTTATCTTGGTATACAACATGCAACTTAGGGGCCACAAGCTGACCTTAACCCATTCTTGTGTGATGCTCCATATTTCTTACCTCACTCCATTGACCTAGTATACAAAGAGGAGGAAAGATTCAACCCCCTTGTTAGTAGGACCCGTCAGATAAGCAAACACCTTCATGCAGGGTAGACCTTACTATTCACATGCTGATTCTTTGGCTAGGGGATTAGGGCTTATTTCTTCTAGGAGTGATTTGCTACATTTCCTTGCATAGTAATTTGAAATCAATAGGCTGCCTCCCGACTTCCGATTTGCATGTGGGGGGAAAATGGATGGCATGCAGCATGCAGCTTCTTACTGTAGTGTGTAAATGCCCTAAGGATTGTAAACCTAACTGGGTCAAATTAATTTAGAATTCAGGAGCTATTCTGTCCTATCCAGGAACCAGCAGAAAATATGTAAAAGCCAGCTCCGTTTACCACATTTAGATAGAAATTTAAACATTTTTGAACACACCCTTGCAACCTGGCTACTGGGATTTGTCCAGTGAATGGTTTGCCTCTGTGTGGTGGTGATCTCTTTGCCCTTGTATTATGGCAGATTTCAACTATCCTAGCAGTATGTGTGGATTCATGGCAGAAATTCAAAGTCCTGAGTTTCAGGTAGAATTACAGCTACCAGTTGCAATAGTGTGGGAAATAGTGGAAAAAAAAGTCTTTGCAATAACTTTGGGTAAATCTGCATGCCTATTGTGTTGAAGGTAAAAATAGGTTCAAAAATAGTTACACTTTAAATACTGCTTTAGGCTACTTTCTTACTTAGGCGTTGTGCTGCGTTTCTTGTAAAACAGCATTGTAATGCATGCAGTGTGGCACATACGTGAAGCTTACAGTACAGCAAGTATGCTTCACTGCACCTGTTAACACACGTTATGTGGTACCACAGTGTATGGTCTACATGCCAAGCGATTCCACTCCACTGCACACCACCAATGTAAATGAATCATTACAATACCATTGTAGTATATTGTCTGAAGAAACGCACCACAATACACCAGTATGAACGAAGCGGAACAGAACAGAAACAGTCCGCCTCAACCATAGGGAGAACCTGATATGCTGCATAAAAACAGCCGGATATTGAAAATGGTTGGACAACCCCGTTGTACTGTCACAACTAAGCTCCTCTAATTAAAAATGACACCTACTTGGTAGATTTGTCTATCTAGCTGTAGTCCACTTTTTTATGTCCGCAGGGACCTCAGCACAGCTTTTTATTTTACTATGATTAACTGGCAGCTTTCTCTTTAAATCCTGCAATAGACTGAAGGTGACAGTTCTCCATTGGAAGTGAATTTCATTAGCTCCTAATGCACATGAAGCTTTGATATTCTCCTCGTTCAAATATTATTTACTATGTCAACAAAACCATTTCCAGCGCACACAAATTATGAAATCCATTTAATAATTAAAGTGGGTCAATGTCATGCCAATATCTATTTAAGCACTACATCATTTTATGTTGCTCTTTTGAATATCTGATAAATCTTTTGTTAGAAATAGCAGAGTTAAGTCATGTATTAGATTAGCAATATATACATTTAAAGCTAACCGGACGTTAGATACTTACCTTAGTGATTGGATGCTTCTGGATGGCCCCAACGTTCCAGCAGAGGGTCTCTCTTCATTTTCTGGCCACACTCCTGGCTGTGGATGAACGCTTCCAGACTGAGCATACGCAAGTAAAGTACATGCAAGCCCAGTATGAATGAAGCCACTTGTGCAATGTTTTCTTCATTTCTGCATGTGCTTCATTCTGCTGAGCAAGCACAGACCTTAGCTGGGCATGCCCAGTCTGGATGTGCTCGTCCATGGCCACGCTCATGGCCAGAAGGAGCCTATTTGACACACTTTGGTTGAATAGGTTGTAGTAGGAGGATCCAGGTAGCATGTGGACCATACAGAGATTTCCTATTACTGAGGTAAGTATCAAATGTTTTCAGACACTTCAGGTTTCCTTTAAAGGATACATCCAAGCGCATTAAAAATAAAAAAAAATCCACTTACCTGGGGCTTCCTCCAGCCCCTGCCAGTCGTCCTGTGCCCTTGCCAAAGCTCCGTTCACCTCCCATGGCCCTGGGTCCCCTCCGGCGCTGGATGTCCACTGCGCATGCGCGAGCGGCTCTCAGAGTCGCACTGCCATCATCTCAACTGTACTGTGCAGGCACAGTAATTCTGCACCTGCGCAGTAACGTCTGGATGACGTCAGCATGACCAGTGAGCCGTATGCTGGAGCACTGAAGAAGCCGACCAGGAAGCTGACCTGGCGAGGTCGGCATCTCCACCAGAGGGGACAGGGAGCAACTGGAGCTGTGGCGAGGGCACAGGATGGCTGCCAGGGAACTGAGAAAAGTTAATTAAAATAAACACATGGTGCAGCTGCAAATGAATATTACATACTTACCTCGTCGTCAGTTCCTCTCAGAAGCTCACCATTTTTCTTCTTACAGTGATGCCTTCCAGTTCTGACAAGATTTTGTCAGAACTGAAATATACCAGTTGCTGTCAGTTATATATCAGCTGCTGTCAGTTACAACTGAATGTGCAAGGTAATGTCCATGTTTCCCTTTGGCTCAAGTGGGTGCTGACCAGGAAGCGGTTATGGGGTAATGGCCATTTTCAAAATGGAGGTCAGAGAATTAAGTTGATCACAGTGAACAAACAGGACGCAGGAGAGGAGAAAGAGATTGATGAGTAGACTACACATGAGGTATGTATGATGTTTTTATGTTTATTTTGAGTTTAAATTTTCAGTTCAGGTTCTCTTTAAGGTCAGAACAGGTTTAAAAGAGTTAACAGTGTAAGAGCTTTTGGTTTAGCAAAAAATATAAATCAATATGACAACAGCAGTTCAAAGTAATGGGAATTATTTGCTAGGAAATAAATAACTAGACTAGGGAGAGAGATAAGAGGATTATTATAAAAATAAATAGGTTGGTTTTATGCTGGGAATACACAATGAGTTTATTTAGCAGATTTACTGGCCGATCTATTCTCCGATCGTTTTTCCAATCGATTTCCATTTACTTCTATGAGAAAATTGATCAGAAAAACGATTGAAATCAGATTGGATCTGTCGGAAATTATCAAACCATCTATCTGCCAAAAAAACCTCATGGTGTATTCCCAGCATTAGGGTCTACTGGAACTTAGATTTTAAGCAGAAACACTTTTAAACAACTGATTTGATGGAGAAAAATATAACCAGACCCTTTGAACCTTGGAAACCATGCAATTCCAGGCGCGATCGATAGAATTTGATTGGATCGAATTCAATTAGATCGATTAAATCCGACATGTCCGTTTGGGATCCGATCAGGATTCGATCGATCGTGTGATCGATTTGCATTGAAAACTAGCCCAAATCGATCACGCGATCGATCAAATCACGACCGGACATGTCGGATTTAATCGATCTAATTGAATTTGATCCAATTGAATTAGATCGATCGCGCCTGGAATTGAATGGTGTACAGGATGCTTTAGATCATGGCTGTGTAGCTGAAAGACTATAACCTTTGAATCTTCATTTTTATGAATACTTCCACTAATTAAATGTTAAGAAAGGAATTAGTAATGTTTTATGAAAAAATAAATAAAATATGGGCAGACCAGAACAAAAAACAAAAAGAAAAAACATAGTAGATACACTGAAATTTAACTTTTGTTTTATATGCTGAATAGAGTGAAAAGGGGTAAGAAGCTTGGAGATATTGCCCCTTACTTCCTGCCTCTGTGACCCCAAGGTCACAGATCTCAGCCCATGGTGTCACCGAGAGGACAGCAATGCTGTCTTCTAACAGGTTAATATACCTCTTTTTTTTCAATACAGATTTTATTCTGCAGCTCCCTGGTCTAATCATCAGAGAAACCTACAGGAAACCTCCAACCACTAGACAGCAGAACCTGAGGGGGGACGTAATGCAGGACCTGCAGTCATGTCAATTCCCTTCACAAGAATCCAATTAAAGTAGATGCTGAATTAACACTTTTAAAAATACAGATTGTGTGAACAACCATAAGGATAAAAAGATAAGACAAACAGTGGGCTGTAATCTAAGACACACTGCCTTGTTTTTCTATTCAGTACCCCAGTGCATCTGAACATATGCTCATGTTCCCCGACATGCTTACCACTCTAAGACATTGCTTATTACAAGATCACTTTGAATAAACATGAACCACGAAATATACTAAATATCCTGTTTTCCCCCTTAGCTAATAAGCAACTGTCATTGCTCAAAGCGCAACTCAGCAATCGCACTGTCTGTAGCTTAGCATGATCACATTTCCTCAAGTCTTTATTCTTGTCTTTAGACTGTTCTTATACTACCGCTGTGGGGAGACATCAAATCAGCTGCTGCAATATGCACATTTCACTACTGTCAGCTGAGATCATTGGAGATTTTGTTTAGACTACAAATAATACTAATAATTAGTGATGAACAAGATGAATAAATTACATTCACATTTACTCTTAAATCGAGAACATTTCGCTTTGCGGTGATTTTTTTTTACATTATTGCAGTTTAGACCCCCTAAAGAGTCTGAACCTGTGGTGAGAGTGCCATATTTATCTCCTTTAAAACAATACCTGTTGCCTGGTAGTTCTGTTGAACCTCTGGCATTAGTAGTGTCTATGTCACAAACCTGAAACAAGTACGTGGCTAATCTAGTCAGACTTGAGTCAGAGCACTTGATCTGCATGCTTGTTCAGGGTCTATGACTAAAAATATTGGAGACACAGGATTTGGGGGACAGCCAGGCAACTTGCCTTCGTGTTTACAAGGAAATAAATATGGCAGCCTCCATATCACTCTTACCTCAGGTTCTCTTTAAAGCAGGGGTGTCAAACTCAAATACAAAGTGGGCCAAAATTGAGCTCAGGGACCAAGTAGCAGGCCGACCTCAATGTCTAGTGGCTACCTCTCTCCCTATATTCTCTGGTGTCTAATATCCCCCTCTCTTCTCTCTAACATCCCCCATCCATCCCCTATACAGTTCCCTGATGTTTAGATGTCCTCCCTCCCCTATACAGTTCCCTGTTGTCTAGTGCTGTCCCCCTCTCCATATGGCTTCCCTGGTGATCTAGGGCTTTACCCTCCAATACAGCTTTCTTGGTGGTCTACAGTGGGCCAAACATAATGCAAAGTGGGGAAACCACCTGATGGCCAAATCTGATGGCTCCGATGGCCAAATTTGGCACATGGGCCGGAATTTGACATGTATGATTTGAAGGAAACATGAAGAGAAAGCAATATGGAAGAACTAGTTGCTGAAGTCATATTAAAAATGTTGCTTACCTACCTGTCGTGCAAATTATATACCTCTAATGCATACATTTACTATAGCCGCTGGTAAAATGTATGCACAAGATATTTAATAGTTACATAATATAGAATAGTTAGAATGTAGGTAGTCTCTATGCTTAACAATGATCCTCTTTACTACGTCTATCACTAACCTCCCTCCCTGCTACCTTATTGCCAAACACTAACCCATAGGGCTTGGCTATACTAAAGCCAAACCCTGTTCCTATCACCTCACAGAAAAGTCCTGTAACTGACGCTATCTAAGTTCAGTTACACTGTATCCGAATACATCACTGTTCCAACTTAATCCAGCCAAATGCCTGCACCTAAACCAAGCACTCATCACCCCATGGCAGCAAATTTGCACTACGGAGGTGAGCTGAGCAACGACCTGCAGCACCAGCTTTGGCCTCTAATATACTTTGGAAAATTTACTCCAAATGGATGCTCATCAGACATTCTAGCTGCATGGTTGTCAGTGGTGACAGTCTCTTTGGTGGACCCCACAGCCAGATCAGTTTATTTCAGCACTCTCAGCTATTGTGTGCCGTCTATCTGCTTTTGAATAGCCCAGCTACTCTACAGCCAAGTGCTGACTAAAATAAATGGGTACTAGGGTACTTAATTTGGGTTGTAGGCTATTCCATAGTGCAGGGTGATTACACTGAATGATGCTCAGTTTCTGTATGTAGCCCCACATACGGAAACAATACATCTATACAGAGGATATTTCACCATTATGCCATCAAAACTTTTAAAAAATACATGACTACATAAAAAAACATTCATCACTTTAATGGCACCAGGACACAGAAGCTAACAGGAGGGGTCCTGGGTTACAAATCCGGGTTTGGGGTACTTGTAAATTGCTCTTCAATGGTCACTATGATGATTAAACTGTAAAACTGAAAATACATATGTAGACATACATATAAAATATGTCCTAGAGATCTTAATAGGTTCAGAGAGAAAAAAATAAATAAAGAGGTTCAGACCCATTAGAATATTGATATGTAAGGCAATTCAAAGCCACGTGGGAAATACAGTAAGTCATATCCCGTGCTTTTTACGGTGGGACAAATAAACACTCTATTTGCTAAGTGTACATATGTATTTAAATTTCAGTTTTTTAGCATAACTGTATTTTTTACCAAACAATCTTTATGACTAAAGTGCCATCATAGCTAAAACTGATAAGACACTACTGCTACTATTGCTACTACTACGACTAATAATAATAATAATAATAATAATGTACAGTGTTATTATTGTCCTATCCTAAATTAACTTCTCCACCAGCTCCAGTAAGCTCACTTGTTTTATAGACATTAGAATCTGATAATACAGAATGTAAGAATAGTCATCTTTTTACTGTTTTTCTAAAGGTTAACTTTGCAGGGCTATGAGGGAAGCGAGGCTCCATAACATTACAGTGGTTCTCACTTTAGCAGCCTAGTGGAAACATTGAGAAAGCCATACAAATGGCTGGTTTTCTGGGGGTGGCATGGAGCCAGTGAGGATCCTACAGCGTTTCAAGCATTCTGTCATAAACAGGCCTTTTCAAGGGCATTCGGCTGCTGCCAAGCAAAAACAAAACTGTTCATTATGGTCAAGACCTCAAACAGAACAAAGCTCCGGACTTACTTTCAGCATCAGCATGAAGTAGGAAGCACAGAAGTACCAGCACTGGCCTGGCAAAGTTCATTATCTGACAGCTTGGCACCTGCATGCTTAGGAAGGCTCGATTTCTCCGGCTTTCACAGCCAATGGGTGTCTACCCACGCCAATGTTTCAGTGCAGTATTTTCACAGCCTATGGAAGAGAAAATAAACAGATAAGAACACAGTTATTTAACTGCTGTAATATCTTAAACCCATCATGCAAATCCCTGCAGGGAATACATTACATGTGACATATTTTTCCCATTACCCTGACTAGAATACGTTACAGAATTTACGCTTTTGCCAACACACATGATGCCAAGAAGCAGCTTGGCAGAGCTAGTAATGTATTTCCCTATATTAACACAAAGTAATCCTCAATCCCAGATGGTTTCCTCCCCTGGTCAGATCATCGCCCGAATAATTTATCTTCATAATTAGCTGTCATTTTAGTAAAGGTAGCATTATATATTACAAGTGTTCCAGCACATTTTAGAGTCAGGACAAAGAAACAGAGCGTCTATCGGTGAAAATCTCTACCGACTCACATTAACTAGACAATGACATTCTGTAGACAATATCCTGCAAAATTCCTTAACTGCGCAATCCCAGAGCAGGTTTTCACATGTCCTTTTCTCTGTCTAGCTGAACAAAATCACATGCAGGCAAGAATACAAATAGAAACACATCTCCCCTAGTAGAAGAGCTCTTAAGGCAAGGGTTTTCTCTATAGCAAGGCATTTGCCTCAAGTTAGAGGTTACAGGAGGATACAGAAACACTAGGATATGATAAGGAGTAATCAAATAATGCTAAATACAATACAAGTGCTATCCATACCGCTAATACTTTACTACCTGTCATCTTATATAGTAGTGTCAAATCATGTACTGTGGTTTCAAATGTAACTCAACATTTTTCTTTTAATATTTGAATAGCTTAAAGAGGAACTGTAACGACAAAACGGCCCCTGGGGGGTACTCACCTCGGGTGGGGGAAGCCTCAGGATCCTAATGAGGCTTCCCACGCCGTCCTGCGTCCCTCGGGGGTCTCGCTGTAGCCCTCCGTACAGCCGTGACGCAATATTTACCTTCCTGGCTCCTGCGCAGGCGCTCTGATGCCTCTCGGCGCCGAAGTAGGCGGAAATACCCGATCACCGTCGGGTCTGCTCTACTGCGCAGGCGCAAGTTTCCGGCGCCTGCGCAGTAGAGCGTACCCGACGGAGATCGGGTATTTCCGTCTATTTCCGTGCAGAAAGTCGCCACAGCGCCCCCGCTGGAGCCAGCAAAGGTAAATATTGAACTGACAGTCGGCACAGTCGCCGGCTGTTCGGAGGGCTGCGGCGAGACCCCCGTGGGACAGAGGACGGCGTGGGAAGCCTCATTAGGATCCGGAGGCTTCCCCCACCCGAGGTGAGTACCCCCCAGGGGATCTTTTTAATGTTACAGAGTCTCTTTAAGAAGGGTCTCAGAGATCTCAATTCTAAAACCTGGAACAGGAAGTGTGGATAAATCTCCACAGCAAGCTAACCGAACAGATCTACCATTTCTCCACTCTATATACAAATAATAATTTAGATCTTTTCAAGTTGTTTGTTTGGGGGAAGGGGGGGTTGGTACATGGTCTTTTCTTTAGAGCCTGTTTAGTCAGACAGTTCTCCAACATTTACAGGCCGTGTTTTCTGGGTGGCTCCCACCTAGCATCTGAAAAGTGACACCCCCTGCTCTATCACTGAAAGAAAGAAAGCATTCATAAGAGTGTTCTTTTGATAGGTGGCTGTAGTGTGCTGTCAAGGTATTCCCTTAGATGCTTCAGTAGCTGTCTGTCTGTTCAGCAGCCTCAATAGAATCCCATGGGACCGCTGAGGAAACACTGAGTAAATGTCTTGGGAAAGTCGGTGTGGATAGAGTTTTTACACCAATATCGCTCAATACCCACAGCAGACCACGTCTGAGTTACATCTGCTAAATATTGCACATGTGGTCTGTATAACCTCGTGCAAACTGTGAGTGAGAGTGAACCATACAATAAGAACATCTGCAGGATTTCCCAAGATTCTGTGAAAAGTGAAGTATCACCTAAAAAAGCTGTAGCTTCCATGTAGAAATAAAAATTAAAGAAGTGACCAAAGAAGGCATATCTATCACATACGTAACTTCAGCTATTTTAGGAACAAATTAAAAAAAAATGTGAAACATACAACTTTCGTAGTAACAGTGCTCTAATGCCAGGGGAATAGTGTGCAGTGCGCAATTAGCGCAACTCACATTACCTCAGAAACCTGTGAGTTGCTATGTTAATGCACAATACGTTATTTGCGTAGGAAGCGTAATGTAGGATACCATAACATAGTGCTAATAGTACAATGCATGCTACTAACCTTGGCATTGAAGTGGTATTGTCACCATAAAAATGAAATTTCAACAGCAACTGGTCTGAGTGTATTAAGTGATAAAGATGCTAATCCTGCATTCAAAACTTGCAAAACTTTTTCTGCTGTTATGATTTGGAGTTATCACATACTTAAGGAGCACTGGCCCTTTAGTAGTCAGTGCCCAACAGTTGAATGCTGGGGGTTCTTTTTATCTATAATATATTCCTCCTCTTCCATTCATGTCACTGCCTAGCCTATCTGAAACATGATCCTCTGCTCGCTTGTGTTTACAAGCAAGGCTGAGGTGACTCAGCGATTGGAGGAGAAAAGAAAAAAACAACTGTGTAGTTCCTAATATACACCTCAGTGGGAGTGTCTGAAGACTCTGGGAGGAGGGCAGCTAATGAATACACAATGAGCAAGAGGGGGGGGGGGGGGAACAAGTGTCAGGCAGGATATGATGTCAGTGTTAGCTTGGCAAGATGGCCACTGCCTAGAATAGGATTTTCTTCTTTTCCTTTATAAAATTCACAGGAATCATTACGTGGATAGTACAATACACGTGTTATGTAAGTAGAACTAGTATTTATCTACTTATATATGTGTTTTTTATTTCTAGGTTAGCATGGGTGTCACTTGTTCTTTAATACCAGTAAAACTGCTGTGTGCATGTTTTACTGAAAGTTAGTGCTTCTGGCCCTTTTGAGAGATAAATCAAGACAGAAAAGGCGAGATAAATTGTGAGTTAATCAATGAGATAATTTATGAGATAAAGTTTGCAAATCAACCCCATTGCTGCTGAACCTCCCACATGCAAAGCAGTGGGGATGTATGTATTACAATGAAGACAATATGACCCCCTGATGTTCAGCAGCACGGGTGGACATCTCTTGCTGCACAATGACGTATCCAGGCAGCAAAGCACTTTTCAGTTAACCTGGGAAAAATTTTGTCAAATGAAGACAGATACTTTACTGTGCCATCACATCTGTCTGAACAGCATGCGCACAATTATTCTGCTTATTGTTATAGTGAAGCTCCAAGCAAAAACAATAATTCAAACAGTTTCATGTTCATTTATTCCCGTGATACAATGACAACGGCCATGTTCTGTTTGTCACATTACACACAGGCAAGCTGCAACTGCATCTCCAGCTCTCAGCTCACTCCTCTCTCCTGCTACCTCCTTCCCTCTGCCTCTGAAATCTCTGACTAGTAACCTCCTCCTCCACCTGCCCAGACTGAGCTCCCATAAGCCCTTGCTACATGGAGTGCCAAGGCTCTTTGAGCTGTGGGCGAGGCTTCTTTAGTTTATAGGGAATTAGAGTATTAAAACAAAAAAAATAAAATAAGTATTTGGCTTGAGGAATGCCCTATAAACTATATGTAAGGTACACAATTATGCAATGAGTAAAAGTTTATCTTGGATCCACTTTAAAAGACCAGTATTCGCACGCACGCACGCACACACACACACGTCTCTCCAGCCTCCCCTACTATTTTCTGTAGGTAGTGGATGTGCCTTTGATACGCTCATCACTAGTTTCAGGCTAAAAAGTGCCACTATTACCTAGCTCTTATCTGTTTATGGTGTTATGCAATCAAAAAAGAATAATAGTAAAATGTAATAATAGTGATAAGAAGCGGATTCTGTTGTGACTGTCAAATACTAAGTACAGCAAACTTATAAATTCTGTGAATTTCTCCTGTTCTGTGCATAGAGTTGACCTCTTCAGCAAGACGGTAGCAGATATTAGCTACGGAAACAGGTAACAGTGGAACATACTGTAGTAAGCATGTCACTTCAAGATGATAATAATGTCACATTTACTTAACCTCCCTGGCGGTTAATTTTTTTTGCCACTTAGGCAAAAATCCTTTTTTTTTTTTGTTTTTTTTTGTTTTATGTAAAGCTACCAGAGTGGTAGCTACATGAAACACCACTAGAGGGCGCATGTGTCCCTCTAGTGCGATCGTCGCCGGCATCAAAAGCAAACAGGGGAACGCGTATATAACGCGCTCCCCTGTTTGGCTTCTCCTGTCGCCATGGCGACGATCGGAATGATGTCATGGACGTCAGCCGACGTCCTGACGTCAGACGCCTCCGATCCAGCCCATAGCGCTGCCCGGAACTCATTGGTCTGGGCAGCGCAGGGCTCTGGCGGGGGGGAGGCCCTCTTGCGCCGCTGCGTGCGGGCGATCGCCGCAAAGCGGCGGCGATCGAGCTGTACGCGCGGCTAGCAAAGTGCTAGCTGCGCGTACAGCATTTTAAAGTGAGCAAATCGCCCCACCAGGGGCTGAGATATCTTCCTGCGCGGCATAGCCCGAGCTCAGCTCGGGCTTACCGCTAGGAAGGTTAAAGGGAGCCTGAACTGAGAGGAATTCAGAGGCTGCCATCTTAATTCTCTAATAAACAATTGCCAGATTTCTTTGCTGATGCTCTGCCTCAGATACTTTAAGTCACTGGCCCAGAATGAGCATGCAGATCAGATGCTTTGACTCTGGTCTGACTCCACTGGTTGCATGCTTATTGCAGGTGTGTGACTCAAACACAACTAAAGCCAACAGCTCACCATGACAGCCAGGTAACTGGCATTATTTATAATGGAACAAAGAAGCCACCCTCTGTATTCCTCTCACTTCAGGTTCCCTTTAAAGTACTAAGCCCTAAGAGTTGCTTTAATTGCTGGCATAATCATTAAAGTCATAATAGAAGCTCTGTAATATAAATACAATTCTGGAAAGTGAAGCATATGATGCTGAAGATGTTGGATGAGTGGTATAAATATTCACTCTTTCAGTCCACACTCGTTCACTTCTGCATCAACATGAAATCGCTTGCTACACACGCCGCAGTTGCCAGTAGTAAAGTGACAGGTTGCCAAAGAAATATTGAGCCAAGTTCTGAGTTAACCCTCTGGCACGTCAGAATTCTCTGTGTAAGAGTATTTAAATATGTCGTTCACTGCATTAACGTGACAGAAAACGTCCTACACTGCTTCTAGGAACAGGTTGAGGAACACAGAAGGCTGATTATTGGCACTTTGTACAGTGTAGCTTATTCTAACAACTGCTCTGTTTCAATAAAATTACACTTCATTCTCCCCTACATTTTCCGTGCTAGTTGTCCAACATGATGAAGGATTTCACCGCAGCCTGCTTCTTAGTAATGTAAGGCTGAAAGTAACTAATGCCAGTATCGGTCAGGACCTCAATGTAAAGTCATCATTTAGAGAACAGCCTAAAACATGACTTGTCTAATGTAAAAGAGCAAAGTGTTCATACAGTATATGGAAAAGATTAAAAAGCAAATTATAATATAAAATATTTGAGAAAAGCTGACCATCTGACCTGTTCACTATCAATGCGGGTTTAAACTTGTTTGAAGCTATAGTTAACAACTGAACAGCAAAGTCCCCATTATCCGGAACTCAGACAAAAGGAAGTCTCAACTAACCGGCATGCCTGGGGATAAAGGGGACTGTGCTTTGGGGTCTTTTGGGAGTTCTCCAGGCCATAAAATACTCACTAAGCCTCAAGCATCATCTGCTAACCTTCCTATAGCTCCTAGTGGATTTTCGGTATTTGTGCACGACTCCCGGCGTATCATGTGACCCGACACGGATCAGGTGACACATTGGGAGTTGAACATGTAGGACACCGGAAAGCCGCTAGGAGCTACAGGAAGGTTAGAAGACAGCGCTGGAGGCACGGGAGAGTATTTTAATGGCCTGAAAAACCCTCCAAAAAAAACCAACAACCTGAAAGCACAGTCCCCTTTATTAACTGTGAGATAACTTTTATTCACCCCAGACAGGTTGTGTTTGTTATTCTCATTACTAATCCCCCAAAAAATCTATCTAGACGTTGCCCAGTAAGAACTGCAGAATCTGGAGAGTTCTAGCCCTTTCCTTTCCACTTGGTTTTGTTTTGGTAGCTGGTTCCCAAATATATATAAAACACTGCAGATTTGTGCCCAATTCAGCAGTAGCCCTATTGGCTTAAATGTTTACAAATGCATCATACTGTCACATTTGCTGTTTAGCCTTGTTAAGCTGAAAGATAAAGAGAATCAATGACTTTTTGAAGTTTCCTGCACCTAAACCTAATTTGAAGCCTTATCTCACTGCTTTTCAGCTGTTTTAGCCTCTATTTACTTTTCAGGAAACAAGCTGTTAACAAGTTTTTTTTTGCATAGATAGTTTTGTTTTAACTCTTGTTGTATCCGAAAGGGACTTCAGAGAATGTCTTACTAGGGTTAGTATTATATGTACCTCTGTTTGAGGCATGTCACTACAAATATGCTTTTAAACCGGGCCCATTTATTAATATAAGTTCACTTTACTTGCACAGCATATGCCATAACACAGAGTGTTTGGTTCTATGTACTCCTCCACTTAGGTAAGTAGTGATTCTCTTTAACCTTGAATGATCATGTGTAGTTAAACTCCACTCAGCTTCTCTCTCTCTCTCTCTCTCGCCTGTAATGATCCCTAATGTGAAATGATGGGCAGGCTGTAAGTACTCAGCAAATGGTAAAATAGTGTAAAATATCTGCGCTGCAGTCAAGGTGCGAGAGAGCTTTTATCTATATAAATCTACGTTTTATGATCACTCATTTACATTTTAAATTAAGTAATCATTTAAATGGCTGCTCTAAAGCCTTCTTGCTACATACAAAGTATTGGATATAATGTAAAATGTCCTGTATATACTGACGTTCCAGTCATGAATATATATTCGCTCTTGCTAGGTATTACGGATGTGTAACAAAACAGGCAGATCCATTATCTTCATGATGCAGTGTAACAGTCCCCAAGGTAAATATGCTTTATTGCAAACTAAGTGGAACATTTATAATGCAGGAATAGAGTAGTAAAATATGTTTAGCATATAACTGTAAAGCAGAATCCAAAGGACCCGACCAGTTAATATTTATAGGTGCTCAAATTAAATTATACTTCCTCTCACCGTGACATTTCATACAGTTAGAGACTGATTCTGCATTTGTTTGCATGAAATAAATATATATTTAGAACAGTTTAATGAAAGCAAGTGACTTGGTAATAAGCGTTTAGCATTTCGTTGTTATGGTTCCCAATATGTAAACAACATATTTTTACATGACATTAACAGGCTATTTTTTAAAAGAAAAAAACACAACTCGATGCGCAGAAAACAAATCTTATTTTTAGTTTATATTAATACACCCCTTGTACATTAAATCTAGCCACAAGTTAACGCAGCCAAAAAATCATCTGAAAATACTCGAGAGGAACTTGAATTCCATCTTCGCCGCAGGCATGCCCCCGTGCCCCCCGGCAGCCCTGGGATCAGTGAACGAGAACATGGTTCCCGATCACCGATCCGTGTCCCCAGCAGAAAAAACGAAGCGCTCTTACTAGAGGCTTCAGTCTTTCTGCAAAGAAAAGTTTCCCCGTCCTCCTTGTGCTTCCAGTGATCGAGAAGCACAAGGACAAAAAAATAAAAAATAAACTCAAGGTGGCCATCTTGTGGTCAAATAGTAAAACTACATCTACACAAATTTTACATAAAAATTTACACATATAATAACATTAAAAATGAACTGTTTATTTCCCACATCAAAATATTACTCAAATAAAATTTTTAATGGGAAAAAAAATTACATTTAAAAAAAACAACAACAAAAAACAAATAGTTACCTAAGGGTCTGAACTTTTTAAATATGCATGTGAAGGTTGTATACTACAAACATTTTTTTAAATTATAAGCTTGTAAATAGTGATGGACGCAAAACGGAAAAAATGCACCTTTATTTCCAAATAAAATATTGGCGCCATACATTGTGATAGGGACAAAATTTTAATGGTGTCATAACCGAGACAAACGGGTAAATAAAATACATAGGTTTTAATTATGGTAGCGTGGATTATTTTAAAGCTATAATTGACGAAAACTGAGAAATAATGAATTTTTTCAATTTTTTCTTATTAATCCTGTTAAACTGCATTTATAAAAAAAATAATTGTTAGCAAAATGTACCACCCAAAGAAAGCCTAATTAGTGGCGGAAAAGACAAGATATAGATCAATAAATTGTGTTAAGTAGTGATAAAGTTATTAGCAAATTAATGAAAGGTGCAAATTGCTCTGATGCAAAAGGTTAAAAATCCCCGCCGGCTGAAATGGTTAAAGTCGGTGACAATTTTATAAGCTATAGGCTTGCTATACACCAGCGGTTTGGGATGCAAGCCTGGCTTCAGGGGCATAAAGAGATAATTTGCATATTCAGGAGTGATGCATTGTGGGAGACCACAGTTGTGCTCACTTAAAGCTAAATTACTGCAAATAACTTCTGTTTTAAAAAGGAAAACTACACTGGAAATTAGCATGGAATCTCAGAATTGAAGTTCATCTCAGTGCCTCCAGTGAAAACTGCATGTTTTCAAATACTTGAACTTATATAATATAAAGCATATATTAATCATTCTGATCCAGACTGTTGCAGCAGTGGTGGAAGAGAGAAGTGGTGGAAGAGAGAAAGAAAGAAAGAAAGAAAGAAAGAAACTCATATGCAGACTGTTTGCAGTGGTGGGAAGCAGGAAAGGAGAAAGAAAGAAAGAAAAAGAGGTTAGGGAGGAGAAAGAAATAAAGAAATAAGGAAAGGAGGAATGAAAGATCTATCCATTTTCCCATACAATTACAAATAATCCATTTGGTTTTTTGCCACTTTGATTAGCACTGAAAGATGAAAACGTAATTCCAGCTAGACACAAAATATGACCAGAGCTGTGTTATTACTGAGGACCAAATGTAAGAAAATATATTTCAGATAACAGATAAATAAGGCTCACTATGATGACACCTGTCCCGTGATTTCAGGAAACTGCATTACAGCAGCACATCCAGCCTTCATCTTGTTTCATCTTGTGTGCTATTTATCCTTTGATAACATGTACGGTGCTCCTGAATTGAATGAAAGCCATAGAAATCATAGTAGGCCGTGTGCTGAGGGCACCAGCTCACTCTTATCATCATAACCATCTTCATGCCAGCATTTCAAATAGCAGCAACATCCATAAGACATCAGTCCTGTCGGACTCAATTTGTGTCTGTGCAAGCGTATCCGAGCCAACTGCTACATAATGACTTTGATGCTATCACAGAGATGGAGATATATAGAATGTGCTCTCCAAGGGACGAAAGGTTGCTTTGTTTTCTTGTGCTCTTTAACAGTAACAACAAAAACCTGATCCATAAGTAGAGATTTTACATCAAATATCGGAAAAGGCTAAAAAAACTGAATTGTTGTAACCGAATATTTAAAAAAGAATAAAATGGTGTTTTTAATCATTTCCGGGGGTATAAATTGTAGAGGGCTGCATGGTAAGAAAGTCATGCAGTGCAAAGAGCAAACACAATAAGCAGCCAATCAAATGTTCTATCTCAGGGCTGGTGCACACCAAGCGTTTTTGGTAGCGTTTTCAAAACCGCTGCCGCCTGTGAAAACGCTTGGCTAATGTATCTCAATGGGATGGTGCACACCAGCGGTTTGAGGTTTTAAGCAAACCGCAAACGTGGCTCCTGCAGCATTTTTGCGGTTTGCAGATGCGTTTCTGCCTCAATGTAAAGTATGGGAAAAGATCAAACCGCTCTGAAAAACGCCAGATCAGAGCGGATTTCCAGGCGTTTTTGTTACAGTAGCTGTTTAGTAACAGCTTTACTGTAACAATATATTAATCTGCTGCACAAAAACTTACCAAAAACGCTAGGCATGTTTAGAAAATCTCTCTAAACATGCCTAGAATCGCTTTGAAATCTGCTTCAAAAACCTCTAGTGTTTTGCAGATCTGCTAGAGGTTTTTGGTGTGCACTGGCCCATAAAGCAGTATTTTCCACCCATCTACTATCCTTTAAAGCCTGGTACATGCTTTCAATTATGATTGGCTAGATTGGCTAATCACTGACCAATTTTTCCAACTCCATGTAGTATGAGGGTTAACAGATATTGAATACTATGAGCAGAATGTAGGTAAGCTCTCATACTACATGGTGGTGGTGAAATTGGACAGAGATTGGTCAATCATCAGTAAAAGTGTGTACACACCATTGTCAATCTGCTGGCCGTTATACTACATTTATTTGGTAAATCTGTACAATCAAGATTATATGGTGCACAGTCACCCTAAAGCTAGGTACACACATGCGTGTATTTATTTTCTCATGGAAAGCACACATGCGTTTATTATCACCAATCAGGTTGACGCATGATGGAGATGCACAGAGCGGGTGTGGTGAGAAGAACAGTGCCCTCAGCCTAAGCTCAAGCCTCTGTTCTTTCCGTACAGGAAGAGGTTTGCTTCACCTGATACTAATGATACTGCAACATATTCATCTGCAGCCTGCATGTTTGTCTGCAGCACAAGGCTAACTAATAGAGTGTCACTGAATAAATTAATCGCTGCAAGGGAGAGCGATGTAGGTGCTATGTGTTGCTGTATAACACATGACCACCTGCAATGCATAGTGGGAAAGAGGCCTAAGTGTCTTGGTTGTGTTTGGCATTTCAGCCTGCCAGAGCAGCCACACAATAACAGGGAGAAAAAGGATGTGTACGATGGTTACATTACGTGTCTGCAGGCTCTCATACCTGTCACTGGTTCAAGGGGCAGTGCAATTCTTATTTAATCCAATTGTTATACCATATCCTCAGAATAATCATTAGCCAATCAAGAAAACAGCAACTAACCAGTTTACAGACAAGACAACTATTAGAAGATCCACATGAAATTGTAACTGTCACTTCAGCAACAAGCATATGATTTGCAGTTTGCATCTGACTTATTCTCCAAGTGAGGAAATAGCACTTAGGAAGGACATGTTGTCTGAAACCTTGTGCCTTACTTATGCTGTAATGCTGCTATTCTGGTAACAACTGCCTCATGTATGTGTTAATGCTGCAATTCTTCTAATTAAAAGAACTAATCCTAGAGCTTACAGTTGAGCTTCCAGCCATGGAGCTTATGGTTCTCCTTCCGGGTTTGGCAAGCTCCTGATGTCAGCTCTATACAGTATATGCAATAATTGTGCTTTTATGATCTCCAGCAAAGTCTGCTTCTTGGACTACTCTGTACAAAGTCTCTTAAATGTTTATATGATTTACCCCCAAACCAGCGCAGGGAGCACTTTGTAGGTACAAGGTCCCAACCCACTCAGCACTCGGGATGGTCGGCAATGCCGATTTCGAATGCTGTGGAAATTCCGATTTCCAACGAATACAGATTTCATGGATTTCCGATTTCCAAATAGTCTTTTTTTGGGTCAATTGTTTGCATTCTGTGATTGGCCAAATACTTCTGAGTTGTTGCGGCATTCTTTGATTAGTCCAATGTTTCCGAGTTCTGTGACAGGGCTAAAATTACCGAGTTGAAGTAATGCGGTATTTTCGCAGAGATCCGATTTCTGATGAGTCCTTTTTTTGGTAATTTTTTTGCAATCTGTGATTAGCCAAATGCTTCGAGTTGACTCGGCATTCTCTGATTGGTCCAATGCTTCCAAGCTCTGTGATTGGGTTAAAATTACAGAGTTGAAGTAATGCAGTATTTCTGATCTGTTATGATCGGGAATGCCGATTTCTGATTGGAAATGCAGAAATGTAATTTCCGCAGAATGTGAATGAGCAACTCTACTCAGCACCCAATAGTGAATACTGTATTCTGGCCATAACCAACAGGTTTTCATGACAAAAATGTTATAAAAACTGTCCTTGCATAATGAAGATCCATTTTCACCGAGGTCCAATTGTTGTATAATCTCACATAAGTACCTCTTTGCCTAGATGAGTACTGTACTGTACATTCTACAAACTGTTATACTTATTCTTGGTCTCTATAATACATACCTAAGCATATTCCCTTTGAAAGCATTGGTATTTCTCTTACGGCTACAATAACAATGGTGATACACTTTGTTGTATAGGCATTCTGCAGGAATTCAGCAAGGAATAAAATATACATCAAGCTAAATTTGTAAAGGTAAGTAAAATTGCTTCAGTGTGCAGAGCAGATCCTAAACCAGATTACTTGTATGCTTTGCTTTAGCACTGTGACGAATGCTCGAGTTTATGAGATTGAATGCGTCCTGAGCTTAGGATATAAACCTACAAAGTTTCCCTATTTACGTTCTAAAGCCTTCCATCCAACAGTAAAAAAAAGAAGCAGCCTTCTGCAAGATGATTAGCTTAGCAGCATGCCACAGTTTCCCTGTAGTAAGCCTGCAAGCATAGGACAACAGTAATTTAGTAGTTTCCATTACAGGCCCATAAAAGGGTGAAAAGCATATTTTCTTGTCTGTGAATAGGCATATTTTTTACCCTTTTACATTACAAAAGTGTTGACAGCAAAATAACTGGAGCCACATAAAAAAACATCAGTATCCGCCTGGAAAATGAAGACAGAACGTTCCCTCAAATACACATTACAGGCTTAGATGTTTACATACTAAGTATGTACCTCAGTTGAGACCATAGGATAATACACAAAGGTAGCTCAACAAAAACTCAAAATCCGATGGAGTATCAAGAATAACTAGAAGCCATACTATTGGAACCCAATACCAAAAATGTGGCATCATATAAGCCATATTATCTCTTGGGAGAGGAGGAGAGGCTATGACATACCTCCCTGACCTTCTTTATCAATATGTGAGGGGGATCAATGGAGATGGCGGTTCAGCCAATGGTGGGAGGGTAAGGAGGAGTTTGGATGCCAGTCTCCAATAGTCTACTGATAATTATAATGAGTGAAGCTGCTCCGAAAGAATAAAGATATTTAGGGGCATTTTTAAATAGTGACACTACAGGGTAGGTAAAGGGGGAATTGTTAGTCCAATAAAAGCTCTCACTCAATAGGACCTTTAAAAAAAAAAAAGAAAAAAAAAGAAACTTATTTGGGGAAAAAAAACAATTCTTTAATATTACTATTTTACTTATTTATTTCTTATTCAGACTAGTAAGGTAAGTAAAAACAGGCATACAAAGTTAGCCATAAAGAAAGTTTACCGGATTGTAAGTGCTTATGTATGTAACTCGCCTCGGTTTGTTTTTCTATTAATATATTTCTGTGTTGCATTTAGTTTCTAGCTCCAATATCTCAGAGTGTTTTCCTTTAGGTACTGCTGATTTATGATAGAACATCCAGTTATTTAGAAAACTCCCCTTAGGAGGTGCAGTGTTTATTTTTCTAATTGTATTTATGTGCTGTGCTGCACAAAATATCCCCAATGCAAATTTTACATTTCCAGAAGGAAGAACACTATCGTTGCTTTGGTATGAATGATTTCTTGCTAAAACAGCACAGCAAATATTGCCTATAGTCTGAAGATGGCATCCTCAGGTGCTCGAATTAAGAAATGACCCATAGCAACCACTAACATTCACTTACATGTGCCCAAAATACTAGTGTAGAAACCAGTGAGGAACAGAATAACATTTGTGTTGCTCATTTTGTGAGTGCAAATTGTGTTTTGTGAAATTAACTTTTCCTTTCCAAAAATCAATTTAAAAAAATGATTAGTGAAAGAGGGTCTTTTAACCACTTGAGGACTGCAGGGCTAAACCCCCCTAGTAACCAGGCCATTTTTAGCAAAATTGGCCACTGCAGCTTTAAAGCCAAGCTGCAGGGCCGCACAACTCAGCACAGAAGTGATTCCCCCCCCCCCCTTTTCTCCCCACCAACAGAGCTCTCTGTTGGTGGGGTCTGATCGCTCCCCCCATGTTTATTTTTTTTTAAATAAATATTATTGTTTGTTTGTTTTTCTATAAAACCCCTGTTTCTTTAAATTTCTTCCCTCCCTCCCTCCCTCCCTCCCCACAGCCAGCCAATTATGGCGATCGGCTGTCATAGGCTTCTGCCTATGAGAGCCGATCGCTCTCTTGTCCCCCATGGGGACAGCCGTGTCACACGACTGTCCCCAGTGCAGCGCTGCTGCTCATCGCAGCGCTGCACCTAGTAAATAGACGGCGTGATCGCCGTCTAACAGTCTCCCGAGCGGCAATAGCCGCTCGAAGACTGAAGGCGGGGCGGAGCTCCGCCCTCCGAGCATGAGATGCGCGTCACCATGCGCGCGATCTCATGCAAAACAGAGCCCCAGGACTTTACGCCAATTGGCGTTAGGCGGTCCTGGGGCTGCCGCCGCGGCCACGCCTACTGGCATGACGCGGGCGGCAGAAGGTTAAAGGGAACCTGAAGTGGGAGGTATATGGAGGCTGCCATATTGATGTCCTTTTAACAATACCAGTTGCTTGGCAGTCCTGCTTCTCTATTTGACTGCAGTAATGTCTGAATTAGACACCTGAAACAGCCGCAAGCAGCTAATCTTGTCAAATGTTTTTGTCAGAAAACTGTGACCTGCATGCTTGTTCAGGGTCTATGGCTAAAAGTGTTAGAGTCAGAGGCAAGACAAGACAGCCAGGCAACTGGTATTGCTTAAAATGAAATAACTATGTCAGCTTCCATATCCGTCTCACTTCAGGTTCCATTTAAGAACCTTAGAGTGGCCCACTGCCATAGGAAAAGGCTTAGATAAGTGTTGTCCAACTGGCAGCCCGCAGGTCACATTCAGCACACAAGGCCTCCTGCTGCAGCCCGTTCGCTGCTAGCTCTGCAACATGCTTTTTCTCCCAAGGTTCTGAATTGCAGAGCAGCAGCAGAGCAATCTTATCCTCCACTGGGCCGGCTGTATTAGTGCCCGGATAATGCGAAGCGATATACACTCCAACCGCAACACCCAGAACTACATTATCAGTTGGCTCAGCAGAGAGCAGGAGATTTGCAGCTGGAGTGTCTACACACTACATCAGTCATGACTACAGACTGTAGATCGGAGCTGGAGGAGTCACCTCACAGGTGAGTTGTTTATTTTTAGTTTTCAGCTGACAACAGAAATATTGGGGGCACGGGAATAATTGTTTTAATAAAGGGGAACTCCGCCTGGTGTTTTTTGAGGAGAAGGTTAATCCTGCAAGATTATGTATATTTTGGGGTGAAAGTATGCCAGACTGTGTGTATTTGGGGAATAAATTCAAGCCAGATATTGTGTATTTTGCTTGAAAACGCTGCCAGATTGCATATTTTGAGAGGAAATACTTCAAGATTGTATATTTTTAGGAGGATATACTGCCAGGTTGTGAATTTGGGGAAAAAACACTGGCAGATGGTGCTTTTTTTATTTTTTTCAGGGGGGGGGGGATACGAATTTGCCTTGTTATATCAGTCCTTTCAACCTATATATTTTATCCCACTATTTAGGTAATGACGAAGTGCTGAAAACTAGGTTAATACCTGCACAAAATTAAATTGAATGCAAATTTATGTACACATTCAAAATGCGTATGGGTGGGGCTATGGATTTTTTTGGGCTTGATTCTGTCTTATGCAACCTTCAGCTCTGTACATTACAGAAAGTACAAAGAACATCAAAATTGCCGCTTCATGGGCTCCGACTCATGGCTTTTTAAGTTCACACACACCTGAACAGCTGAATATTCTCCAACTGTCTCAATCAGGCTTGCTCCACCAGAAGAAAAACTGCCATTTTACGCTGGAATTCTGGAAACTTACTATAGGAACCTAACCATCTTCTACCTATGTTCTGGGTGGCCTCTGGTCACCTGGCGATCTGTAATCACTTTCACCTCTTTGTAACACTGACAAGGAATTGTGGTTACCAAACAAACCAGCACTTTTTGCAAGCTGCCCAGTGAATGGAGGCCATCCATAAATGGGACAAAGTCTGTGTCCCTGGGAAGTGTGGGCTTTTGTTCTTTACAAAGTTGCAGATCGTTTGGATGTACTCATGTGGGGCCCAGTCATCACCACAAGAAAGCATTGGAAATAGTAAGTGGAGCAGACAGATCCACAAGATGAATGCCAGAATCTTGGTTTTTAGACACCAGACTGGCACAATGCCAGGGGCTACTTTTGTACACTCCTGAAAGGCACCTATGTGCTCATTTTAAGCCAGAGTTAAGTGAACAGAATCAGATTATGCTACAATTAATGAAAAAAATTAAACAGATTTACTTCTCATAAAAAAATCTACGTTCTGCAGTGTAACAGAGGAATCCTGAGCCTGATAGAGGGAAAAAAAGAAAACACAGAGAAATGTACCATCAGGCCCCGCTAAAGCTGTAATGTATGATGCTTCCAAATCCAGACAGAATTAGGTATTCAGGCAATCTTGTGCATAATTCATTGTGATGTCTCTTAACAGACAGAACTGCAACTGGGGAACTAAACCACAAAACAGAGAAAGTCTTTGACTCATACAATATAAATTCATTTGGCGATAAGGCTTATATTTCTGTAATCTCTCAGGGCCCAATTCTCTATTCCACGCTGAGGATGTGATGCTTAGTAACAGTACTAACAGAAAAGATCCTTGAACTGTCTAACCGTTGTGTTCTTAGGTTTGTTTCTCATTAAATGCTGCCTAGTGTCCTTCCCGTGAACAAATCATAGGTAAATAACTCCACCAAATAGCGTGTTTGCGTTCAAGTCAGGATAACAGTACCAGCTCACCCATCATGTGGACAGCTGAATGAGTTGCATCAATGGAAAGCCTCCTTTAAATTAATGACCTGCTACAGCATGATGACTGCTTAGGAAGGAAATATTTATAGTTTTTCTTCTAGCTCCTGACCCTTGAAATTAAAAACACTTTCTCCCACTACTGTAGCTCCAGTTAGCCCCGAGGACAAATGTCTTCAGTCCACGGAGGAAGTAAAAGACAGAACAGATTAAAAAATTGCCACTCTCTTTAAACAACATACGATTTGCTTCTTCCGAATGCCTAAACCATTAACAAGGACAGGACCAATCGGCGCCCTGTAGAATTCCAATATAGATAAGTGCCAGGCTCTGTATTCTCTGGCAAGCAGGCTCTTTTTCTTAAAGCTTTTGTGTCTGTAGGGCAAAATAAATAAATAAACGTACAAGATGTGTCCTATTTTGCTAGATTACCTCTATTCACAGTGTCGAAGGCATATGCTCCATTGTGCCTTTTTCTCTATTATGCACTGCATGAAATTCGCACACAATAGAACCAGCAGATTCTGTATCTCAATATGCGGCCCTCTTTTAACCAAAGGGACTTGCTAAGCCTTGCAATACAATTCCATGCAAACTCTACCAGTAACAAAACCCCTCTCCTTTAAACGTTAAGAAGGCAAGTATACAATCGTCTCGAGATTTAGGAAAAAAAAGAAAAACACTGTTAAAAAGGTCAGTAAATACAAATTTCAAGTTGTCCTAAAGAAAAGAAAACAATATTAACAGATACATATAATAACTTCCAGGGGATGGCTAGAGCTAGAGGTGTTTGAGATAAAGGTGCTGCTGCTACATGCTATAGAATTGTTTTGTTTCAAGCATAAATGTGTGGCCAAAAGGTACAGTAAACACTGTTGAATCAGGTAAGCTTGTTCCGCCTAGTGCAGAGGTCCAGCACTCTACCTGCTGGTACTTCCTGGAATTGAAAGTAAGGGTGTGTACACACACTTAATTTTGATTGGCCAAGCTCTCAAAATTAAATGTGTGCATGCACTCTAAAGCCCGTGCAAGGCGTGCCACTTGGCAGGATATTGCATGACTGAGGCTGTACAGAGTCATTGCTAGCCTGCAGGTTAGTGGGGGAGGGGGGGGGGGTGTGATGGAATGGCACATGAGGAGTATCACACAGCAGGAGGGGTAAGTACAGAGATTAATGCTCTCAAGCATCAGAGGGCATCGAGGGCCGCTGTACGCACACTGGATTATGACCCCTCTGACAAGCTTCATCCAGCGTGAGTACGAGGCTTTAAAGGGAACCTGAAGCAAGTAAAATTATTTACAATAAGAACATGACGTAGCTGCAAATTAATATTACATACTTACCTTACTATCAGTTCCTCTCAGAACCTCACCATTTTCTTCTTACCTTCCAGTTCTGACAATATTTTGTTAGAACTGAAATATACCAGTTGCTGTCAGTTATATATCAACAGCTGTCAGTTACAACTAAATGAGCAAGGTAATGTCCATGTTTCCCTATGGCTCCAGTGGGCGATATTACAGTTTAACAGGGTGCTGACCAGGAAGCTATTATGGGGTAATGGCAATTTTTAATTACCTGGTGACCGCTTAACGCCAATTGGTGTCAGATCCTGGGGCCGACTACTGTAGGAGATCACGCACAGGCTGTGCGCTCATCTCCTGCTTGAGGGGCGGAGCTCCGCCCCGCTCTGCCTTCACTCTCAGAGCGGCGATTGGGAGACAAACCGCCGTCTTTTTAACTAAGTACAGCGCTGTGATCCACGGCAGCGCTGTACTGGGGACAGCCGTGTGACACAGCTGTCCCCCTGGGGCACTAAAGAGCGATCGCCTCTCATAGGTAGAAGCCTATGACAGCCGATCTCCAGGATTGGCCGGCTGGGGGGAGGGAGGGGTTTGTAAAGAAAAAAATGTAAAAAATAATACAAAAAGAAATAAATATTTATTTTTAAAAAAAATAAACAACTGGGGGGCGATCAGACCCCACCAACAGAGAGCTCTGTTGGTGGGGGAAAACGAGGGGATCACTTGTGTGCTGTGTTGTGCGGCCCTGCAGCTTGGCCTTAAAGCTGCAGTGGCCATTTTAGTAAAAATTGGCCTGGTCTTTAGGAGAGTTTACCACTGTGGTCCTCAAGTGGTTAAAATGGAGGACAAAGAATTCCATTGATCACAGTGGACAAACAGAACGCAGGAGAGGAGAAAGAGATTGATGAGTAGACTAAGCAGGAGGCAAGTATGACCTGTGTATGGTTATTTTGACTTTTTATTTTCAGTTCAGGTTCTCTTTAAAGAGTAACTGTCAGGCTGCAAAAGCTAATTTAAACCTCTATTCTCCTGTGTTAAACAGTTTAGAAGGAAGCCAAAAAGGCAATACTGAAGTTAAAAATCTCTCTTACTTTTGATGTGTGCTGAACAGCAAGGCTGTTAGACCCAAGCACTTAAGAGGCCGAGAGGCCGCATACCATACTGCAAAGCATTCTTGGGCTGCTTCTTCCCACCTTGGGTCCTCCCCTCTGCTGCTAGTGAGAAGTTACAGGCTCATGTTACAACGCAGTCCAGCTCACAGCACTGAAAAATCTCGGGGCAGAGTACACTGCATGAGTCCGCTATTGTTCCTAGCCACATGGCTAATTAATATTCACTGCACAGTAGTGTTGTCTTTTTTTCTGAGTGGAATCATCAGGAAGCAGGGAGGACATGAGGACACATTTGGCTTCATAGGAGACAGACAAACATGGAACCTGCAATGAGCTGTCAGGAGCATCATTCTCTGCAAATACTATATAAAAATTCTGTGAAATCCAAACGTGGACAGTGAAATGCATATGTAATGTAAGTACAGCCAATATTTAGCTACTGATATATGTGTTTTTTTTTCTCTGAGACCCTATACCTAACAGCTCCTCTTAAAGGTGTGCACACACATTCAATTATGAACTCATATTTTTAACTGCTTTTTTCATTTTTTTAAAATATTTTTAACTACTTTTTTCATTTGCCAGGTGCTGAAAATATATTTTGCAGATAAGATGAGAAAATGTTTCCAGTGAGAAGATTCAGGAGAAAGGATAATTGAATCAGGACATAGTACGACTTTATTATACAGGGGCGGTGGACTGTTCCCCATGAATTTCCCTTTATATGGCTGGAACTCGGTATTAACTCCCTAGATTAGCATTAATGGTCCTTTAAGAAGAACTATAAAAAAAATCTGCGTCATTACTTGTTTCATTTGTTACCCTATTCAGCATATCATTTGTTCAATTAGGCAACCATGGGAGATCTGTTTTATTCTTATCACGGTGAAATTTCATAATTGAAAATGTTGGTATAAATATCATCACATGTCAATAACATTGCTTTGGGGACACATCAGCTAACATCGAAACGTGCCGACATTACAATACAAATCTCAACAGTTACAGGCTAAACAAAAACACTGCAAGAATGATAACCCCTGTCGGAGCTATACAACACTGCAAGTAGGATGTATCAGAGTCTGGCAGACATAATGTTTCCCATAGAGGATTCTATTTTGACTAAGAGCTTAACAACACATAGCATGAAGAAATAGTCATAGATAAAACAGACATAAAAGGTTTGTCTCCCAGCAATCAGTCCGTTATGAGGAAAAAAAATATCTACTGAGAATCTGCAAATTCACTGTCATGGAAACCAAGTTCCTATCAAAACAAATGACAGTGAATCAGGTAGCTGGCATTGTCTGCTATATGCTTTGTAGACATTTCTTGCAAGCCGGGGGAATGAAGAAGGTTCGCTAGAGGAAACCTTCCTCGCTGATTCAGATTCATTTAAATAGAAGGAGCATCACGCAGATGTCACATTCAGCGGGTAATTTTCAAGTCTCCGCACGGAGAAAAAATGTCATAATGGTAATGCCCAACTCTTCCTTTCAGAGCTATCCTTCCATGAACATAATTTATAATACAGAATGTGTACTTACCTAATGAAAGTGATTTTTCTCCAGTGCTTCCTCCAAGGTGTCCACAAACTGTCAGCCTCTAAACATGCAGCTGTTGTTGACATTATGAAGTACAAGGACATAGGGTAAGTGAAAAGGAGACCATGGAGGCCTGCTGAAGATAGGCAAGCCTGGGCGGCCAAGGGAGTGATGGTAAGACTGGATTGCCACTGTGCACATTGCATACTGCACATCTTATAATGTGTGTGAACTGCAATGGAGATTGCGCACGTTTTCAAAGCCAAGTTACAATAATGCAGTCTGTTACAGCGCAGAGATGTGAACATGCCCACACAATTGTATGGGCAGTGAGTTGACATACAGGATAATTCTTTAATGCAACTGATATAGTGTGAATGTACCCTTGGGCTTCGTTCACACTTGAGCAGAAAAACAGATATTTTATGTCCATTTTACAAATCGGATAGTGGACATGTAGGCGGATGCTACGTTATTGACAGTATCTGTCCACACATGTCATTTTGCAACCGATCCATTGCGGTCATCAGAGCACAAAATTGTGACTGGCACAATATTTCCGCACAAGCAGATGCGTTTCCCATAGAAGTTTATGGTGGTAAGGTATCTGCTCTGGACTTTAAACAGACCACAGTGGACCACCAGAGTGAATACTGTACTGTTCACTCCCTCTAGTTGTTGGAGATTTGGATCATAAAGCCGACCCTAAAGCTGCTCACTGGCAGTGTTAGGGCTGGTTCACAAAGACGGTTGCTGAGCATTTTTCTAAGGTGCCTATCAAGAGCGATTAACACCAAATCAATCACCTCTTCAATAATAAAACACCAGACTGTCATGCGACCCAATCATAAATGAATGCTTTGAATGACATTTTTCCCATGTCTCTACAAGGCTTAAAAAGAATCTGTACTCTAATATTCTTACATTAAAAAGCATACCATTCTATTCCTTATTTTCTCCTGTGCCACTCTGTGCTGTTTCTGCCACTCTCTGCTGCAATCCTGGCTTGTAATTAACAGTTTTAGGCAGTATTTACAAACAAACTAACCAGCGTGTGATAGGCTCACATAAACAGAGTGTGTGAGTCATACAGAGTGTGCAGGGGGCCTGCAGAGGGTGTGTATCGCTTCTATCCAATCACAAGCAGCCCTGCACATTCCACACATTCAAGCCTTAGCCCGACAGACACCACAGAGGAAAGGAGATAAGATTTATTACAGAGACAGTGCAATTGGGAAAGGCTGCAGTAAGCCAGAGCACATTAGAACAGGCATAGGAACTTATAGGATATAAGAACTAAGGCTGAAAAATTTGTTACAGAGTCTCTTTAACCTTCATACACAAGGCTAGATGATGAAATTCCAACAGAGAATCCATCGTGTGTACAATGTCCCCCAATGCCTGGGCCAGCGATCAGTCGGCTTGGAGACCATTGTTCTTCCATTCACCCAGCCCGCCACATCTCCTTTTGCCCTTTTCCCTCCTGCAAAGCAATTGAACACGTCGCTAGTAATGCACCTGTACAGTGTAGCCCTGCAATGTCAATCAGGTACCAATCCCCGCCAGGAAATATTAATTGTACCTGTGTACAAACCTGTAAGATAATAAACCACTGTGCTGCTACATTCCTTTTGCTTATTTCCAGCCTAACCAAGATCGCTTTGGAAATCAAATTTTGACGAAATACTTTGAGCATCTGTGGAAATATAAAGAAGTCCACTATATCCAGTCAGTACTGAACATGGTAAGTGAAACTAGTGCTCTCTAAGCAAGAGATAACGCATTACCAAAAGATTTAAATAATTAATAACAACTATAAGTTTCCTAATTACAAAAAAGATCAAAATAAAGCATGAATGTTAATTTAATGTTGAATTATTTAAAATTGTAAACATGCAATTATTGCTTCTGCCAATATGCAAAGGCTGATTATTACTACCATGTACATACTATTATACAGTATGTTCTGCCTTATAAATAATTTTCCTCTTATAATCTACTGAACGCATTATTAGCTCACAATGATCCCTCCGTCTCTGGTACACCATTGTTTAGTGTCACTAGATTACTTGGCTTGCCAAGTGTGACTGGGGAATGCAGCTGTAAAGTTTATGTTGAAACCTGATCTATGTCTTAAGTATGCAACACTATCTAACAGTGTCTTTGAGCTATAAAAATAACTCCTAACCACATGCATGTTATGTTAGTCTTGGCATTTTACACTGGATGGAAAACAAAGAAAGAGCAAGTCTGAGCAGCAGATGCTAGTGGGACACTCAATAAAGAATGATTTTAATCAAGTGGCCTTGTGTTACTTGACAAGGTGAAGTCTTACTGCTTAGTTTGTTGTTTTTGCTCAGTTAAACTTTCACATTTCATAGACTATCTAAATTATTTCATTAACTGACTTTTCAAAGTTAGCTTAAGTGTGTTTACAATGGTGGGTAGGATTACATGTGAGAGCTGCCATTTTAGGAGAATACATTGTTTACTGTTTGAGCCATGTACAGTACCATATATGGCCATTGGATAGAGATACAGATTATCACTAATCAAAGCAATCATTGAATAAAGTGTTGAGCAGACAGATTTGCGGTTAGTGGAAATGACCAGGTAGACTGTCACAGATAAACTGGCAAGACTCTCAACTTTTTTTTAACCAACCATGCATAAAGGCGTGTAAACGCATACAGTTTTGATTGGCCAATGATTGCCCAATGTTACCACTTCCATGTAGTATGAGAGCCAACAGATTTTGAATACTATGAACACAATGGTATCTATTGAATTAACTTTTCTCCTGAGCTTTCTCCCAGGAGAAGATTGTACACCTCAGCCCATATGCAATTCACTTTATCTCCTTAGTTTTCTCCAACTTGATATTTTTACACCTTGCCATTCAATGCCTTTTAAGTCACCAAAGAGCAAGAAAATACTCAAAATAGGTTTGATATTTATTTTTTTCTAATTGTTGTTACTTTGCAATTGCGAAATGCAAAAAATTTACATTGTAGAGAAATCTGGCACCTCCATTTTGAAAATGGCACCGACCCCGGAATTTCCTCTCGGGTCAGCGCTTTGCCAGCATCAAGATGCTCACTCTGGACACCTATGAGCAAGCTTAGGAAGGTGGAGAGGGATGGGAATGGGATGGGAATGAGGTGGGATGCAAGAAGCCTCCTTCTTCCTGTTTAAAATGTTTTACTTTCTATGAAAGTCAAACTTTTCTGCCAGGGATCATGGGGAATAAGGGGTGCAGACCAGGCTCCTACGAGTGCACAGACGTATGTACCGTTCATGCGAACATACCTGTGTGCTTAATTTAAAAAGTATAGTTCTGGTCAGTTATCCTTTAAGAAAAAAAATGTCTTTAGACTCATTCAGATACAGGGGATGATGGACCCTATACCTGTGAGTTAATATATCCTTTAAATAGATTCAGTTAAACTCAGCAGCACAATCAGTTTGCTTCTAAGTGTGAATGGAGCATTCTCCTTGGCTTGCTACTCAAGGGATTTGTGTTTCAACCCAAACAAAGATGTCAAATTGTATCCATGTGTGCAAAATTCATTAGAGATATAGTTTTGTCAAAAATAGACTAATAGGTCATACATTGTTTGACCTAACCATCCCTAGCGTAGATATGATTCATATGACTATAGTAGGCCAAAACCACTAGATTATGGGAAGAAATGCAAGTAAATCGTTTTGTGCATTATATAAAACACAAATACATTTTTGTCGCACTACAACAGGTAAATAAACAATGACGTTTAAAAAAAGCGATTAACATTTTTAGCACCAATCATGTTATATTTTATGAAAAAAATGCAAAATGCTACTCACTTTGTATTACAACAGATTTAAGAATTGAATTGTTGAAAATAACAGGAATATAAGTGATTATCTTTCCACCATATGCTTATAAATTACGGTTTGTCAATGATTTTAGCTTGGTTCTGCAGTAATGTGGCACAAGGGAACATAAGCGATGGAGATGGGTTAGGAAGAGATGACTTGTGCTGATATTTCTGAAGCTGTGTTAAGAAAAACATGCTGTGCAGGATTAATCTTTTCTTGAGCTCACACAATATTTGACAGACCAAATGTTGATGCCAAAAGCAACTGCTATTTTAGGTCAGTGTGCAAACTGTGAAATACCATGAAACCCTATCAAAGGCTATCCCATGTTTGTTTGTAAGATGCATTTATGTGGATCCCTGGCTTAGCAGTGAAATCACATCAAACAGAATGGAGAGAATTGGCCCAAAGCCTGCAACTAGTCATTTTTATCCTACATTAAAATCCTAGTGCCCTCTGAAATCACCTATGTAGAACACTTTTCAAAGAGAAACATGGATATTCCACTGACCCATCATTATGTACGTGGTGATAAAGTCAGCACTGACATGCGCTTCCTATGTCAGCGATAATTAAATGCAAACCACATGTGTGAGAAACCTACAAAGTACAGATATGGAGCCCAGGAACACATCACCGATCAAAGGGGATTCTTAGTGCAAGAAATACGTTTACAACCAAAATGCACACATGTTTTAGCTCCGGCAGTTACAGTTCATTAGAATGGCATGGAAAGTTTGAAAACCAAAATCATCTTTGCTTGATATGGAAAACAGAATTCTTACAGTAGCGCTGCCTACATGTATCTATTGTGATATCTCTGTAAACTGCAGCTATGCAATTGGAAAGTCTGGGTGTGCGCATGTGTGTCTATCTATCTATCTATCTATCTATCTATCTATCTATCTATCTATCTATCTATCTATCTATCTATCTATCTATCTATCCATCCATATATATCTACTAGTCTGCAGGATCACATGTTTGCAATTATCTCCAGGGCCAAAAGTACCCTAGTAATAGATCAGATCTCACCTTAATACTTAGGTTCAGGTATTCACTAGAGTTGGGCCGAACCTCCGATCTTAGGTTCGCGAACCTGGTTCGCGAACTTCCGCGGAAGGTTCGGTTCGCGTTAAAGTTCGCGAACCGCAATAGACTTCAATGGGGATGCGAACTTTGAAAAAAAAAATAATTATGCTGGCCACAAAAGTGATGGAAAAGATGTTTCAAGGGGTCTAACACCTGGAGGGGGGCATGGCGGAGTGGGATACATGCCAAAAGTCCCGGGGAAAAATCTGGATTTGACGCAAAGCAGCGTTTTAAGGGCAGAAATCACATTGAATGCTAAATGACAGGCCTAAAGTGCTTTCAAACATCTTGCATGTGTATACATCAATCAGGTAGTGTAATTAAGGTACTGCTTCACACTGACACACCAAACTCACCGTGTAACGCACCGCAGTGGCAGGTTCACTGAACACAACAGGTATGCAGTGGCGGGTTCACTGAACAGGTATACAGTGGCGGGTCCACTGAACAGAACAGGTATGCAGTGGCGGGTTCACTGAACAGGTATACAGTGGCGGGTCCACTGAACAGAACAGGTATGCAGTGGCGGGTTCACTGAACAGGTATACAGTGGCGGGTCCACTGAACAGAACAGGTATGCAGTGGCGGGTTCACTGAACAGGTATACAGTGGCAGGTCCACTGAACAGAACAGGTATGCAGTGGCGGGTTCACTGAACAGGTATGCAGTGGTGGGTTCACAGAACAGGTATGCAGTGGTGGGTTCACAGCACAGGTATGCAGTGGTGGGTTCAATGAACAGGTATACAGTGGCGGGTCCACTGAACAGAACAGGTATGCAGTGGCAGGTTCACTGAACAGGTATGCAGTGGTGGGTTCACAGCACAGGTATGCAGTGGTGGGTTCACAGAACAGGTATGCAGTGGTGGGTTCACAGCACAGGTATGCAGTGGTGGGTTCAATGAACAGGTATACAGTGGCGGGTCCACTGAACAGAACAGGTATGCAGTGGCAGGTTCACTGAACAGGTATGCAGTGGTGGGTTCACAGCACAGGTATGCAGTGGTGGGTTCACTGAACAGGTATGCAGTGGTGGGTTCACAGCACAGGTATGCAGTGGTGGGTTCACAGCACAGGTATGCAGTGGTGGGTTCACAGCACAGGTATGCAGTGGTGGGTTCACAGCACAGGTATGCAGTGGTGGGTTCACAGCACAGGTATGCAGTGGTGGGTTCACAGAACAGGTATGCAGCCAGACAGGAACAAGTTAAGCCTAACTAATCTTTCCCTGAGAGACAGTCTGCAGCAGCTCGCCCTACTCTCACTAACGCAGGCAGCACACGAGTGACCGTAATGGCCGCTGCTGCCTGCCTTATATAAGGGGGGGTGGGGCTCCAGGGGCTAGTGTAGCCTAATTGGCTACACTGGGCCTGCTGACTGTGATGTAGAGGGTCAAAGTTGACCCTCCATGTGCATTATGGGGCGAACCGAACTTCCGCAAAGGTTCGCCTGCGGGACGCGAACGCGAACCACCGAAGTTCGCGTGGAACCGTTCGCAGGCGAACCGTTCGGCCCAACTCTAGTATTCACAAAGCACAGCGTCACTGTGACTGTGAATGAGTTACAGTGCATTTCCTACTGATGAGTTAATGATGATAATCTTATGACAGAAGGCAGTACCCTAGAAAGAGGCATAAGCTGAGTAACTCATCACCATCCTCATCTCCTGACCTCAAATGCCTCTTATAGGGCCTGTACACACTGCTGCGCTTATACTTTTTTTTTTTTTTTAAATCATGAAAATCGCAATGACCTTTACAAATTGGTGCAATGGTCTTTCTATTTTCATGAAGGCTTTGAGATTCAAAAATCGAATGAGATTTTAAAAACGCAACACAAGCAAAGCAGTGTGTACAGGCCCTAAGAGGGCCTGAATGCCCTAAGAAGGGCCCTAAGAGGGCCTGAATGCATGGAGGAGCAAAGCGAAGAAACACAGTTGCTATAAAATGATTCCTCAAAGCATTACAGACCAATAGAATCCACTAATAACTTTTGCATGGGCTGTCAACGAGTTGGTACTACTGGAACATATTATGCTGCTGATGTAGGGGGGTATGCGAGCATGAAAAGGTGAGTCTTGAGGGCTCGTTTGAAGGTATTAAAGATAGGGGCAAGTATGATGGCTAGTGGGAGTGAGTTCAGAATAGAAAATTAAACAGTTAACTGTCTCCAAGCAGGGCTAACAATATAAACTCCCTACCATAGTCTAAGAGCTTTTCATAATCTAAAGCCCCCCCCCAAAAAAAAAACGCATGCAAACACAGCAAGTGTATATATAAATTCTGTATAGCGTCCTCGCTGGGATACAAACCTGGGAATCTAGCACTGCAAAGTGACAGTGCTAACCACAATAATACTGTGTCACGCATCTTGGGAGTCCTGCAAGCATCAGCACCAGAATCTTGCCCAATCCTTGCTAACCCCTCAGTCATTGCCTTACCGACTTACTGTGTGCCAACTTGATACCTAACGTTAACCTAACCTCAATCTGATCACAAAAAACAACGAATGCCTAGAAAACCTAGATGCCAAGGTGTCAGCAAATAGTGTGCCCTAGAGGAAAGTAGTCCTACTGTGAGTGATGAGCTGTTCGGTGTATACGTCCATGGACCCTCTTGTATTGAATGCAGAGAGGGAAGGCCATCCCCAGCTACTATGCACATTAGAACATTTGCAAAATGATGCTGTTTTATTCAATAGGCCTATGTTGCTCTACACAACCATGTGTACTTCTATTTTTGGTTAATCACCCCTTCATGGCTAACACTACCTTACCCTCACCTGAGCAGCAACAGTTAACCCTTAACCAGATCATAATATTTACACTGAGGGAGGGATCACACTTGGGTCTGGAGGAAGCACAAATGATTGACTATTCACTGCACCCAAAAGAAATAAAGAAGAAATGCTACCATACATTTATATGCAATACCAACCCCACCCATCAAACAAGGGTCACAATATACAAAAATGCAGCATGTACTACTTTTTGTTCCAGCCTGTATAACACACAACATTTGCATGAATAGGTGACACTAAAACAAAGGGACGTGGCAGGCAGTACAAACTATCCAGCAAGCTGCCCGGTTCATACACATTCTGAAAAAAATGGATAGCAAATTTGGTAATTTAGGTCTGTAAGTGTCTGGAAAGTGTACTGGTTAAGGGCTCTGCCTCTGACACAGGAGACCAGGGTTCGAATCTCGGCTCCTCCTAGTCAGTAAGCCAGCACCTATTCAGTAGGAGACCTTGGGCACGACTCCCTAACACTGCTACTGCCTATAGAGTGTGTCCTAGTGGCTGCAGCTCTGGCGCTTTGAGTCCACCAGAAGAAAAGTGCGATATAAATGTTCTGTGTTTGTTTGTTTATAGATAAGCTAAGGAAAGCTGATACAAGCAATCAGGGTCTATGCATGCAATATGGCATATGTGTTGCTGTCCAAACCAGGATTTGTTTAGATTGACTCTGTAACAATGTCAGCTGAGTATTTCTTCCTCAGCATGGATATGGCAGAGAGATCCTGCAAGGCTGTAAAACACTGCATTAATGACAAATCCCCCTCACAGTGCCCCTCGGCCCTTGGAATTTAACTCCTCTCACATTACAGTATTTATTGAATTTTCTAGCCAAACTCTGTTCTGCTCCATAAAATTCTGACAAGTGGACTCTGCCAAGCTAATAATGGCTTCATTCTGCTGAAATAAACTTATTTCACCGAGGCAAACAGAATGACATGACCTCGAAAGGTTATTATTAACAGGGTTAATGAGACCCAACAAAGTGTTCTCAAAGGATTAGACAAACCGGTGTAAGGAAAATGTGTGATTTTGTTTTTGTAAGATCAGCTAAAATTAAATTAAATGTTCAAAATTATGTGCTGTACTCAGGTAGCTGCATGAGAATGGCTGCTAACTGTAAAAGCACTGTGCATATAAATGGTGAAATTTCAAAGCTGGTATTCATTAAGTCTTCTCAGGCATACACACATTAATACAGGTACAGGCTTTGGGAATTATTTCCCAGAGAAATGGGTGTAAGCATAACACACGGGCACAGGATCTGATCAAATACACACTATATATATATATATATATATATATATATATATATATATATATATATATATACACACACCAACTAAGAAATAATACAGTGCTGTATATATGCAACAACAAAACAAAACAAACAGGAGGTTTGCCGCTTTTTTTATTTTGTTGTACCTCATACACTACTAGGAATGCTCATTCGAATTATTGGAAAAAGGCATTTCCAATTAGAACTCGGAAAATGTATTACTACAGAAATAAACACCAAATTATAAAAAAAAAAAAAAAAAAAAACCCACACATATTCTAAATTATGTTTGTAGTACTACCAGTTAGTCTTACTTTTTAGTTTTAATTAACCTGGACTGAGTAAGAAGGGCTTAGGATGATGTTTTTCGTCATCTTGCATTTCAAGGCGTAGCTTTTAGCCTGGAGATATAGCTCCACACAATGTTATCCTACAACAGAATGTGTCAAGGAAAACTCTGAGGTTATCATTGAGAAGGTGCACAAATAGGACTTTTGTTTAGTCACTAGTTGTATCGTTGATATAACTGTACCAGTCAAGGCAGTAAATTCTAACAAAAATAATTTGGTTCAGGAATGAGAATTCACTATTTCTGTAAACTATATTCAGTATTTAAAACTAATAGAATAAAAATGGAAATATTAAATTATGGCATATACGAGAGCCTTTTGGCAGAAATTTCATTCAGCCACATGGCAGCATTTGTAACGCCACACGTGTCATCATTTTGGAGGCAAAAAATACAACTTCTTCCACGTGAGTATGACTGTGCTCAGATGTAACTCTACAGGACTCCATACATGGACATAATAAGAGGACAATAGAAAAGTCAAAAGGGTATATAAGACCACTTGGCTTGCAATTTGATAGGGTGCCTTACAGCACACCTTAACTGAAACAAAATAGATTTTTACTTACCTGGGGCTTTTTACCCCATAGTCCTTGAGGTCCCCTGCCACTGACACCCTAATTAATGTTCCCGGTCTGGCTGGGTCGCACACTATGCCGTATGTGCTCTCCCAGCCACATACCTTCTGGATCATGTTCCCGTAGCCAGGTCTTTACTTACTGCACATGCGCAGTGCTCTCCCTGCTTCAGGAGCGCGATTGAGGAGGCGTGTGTACAGGGCAGCACCTGCGCTATAGCACATGACCCAGCTGGGTTGGAGACGAGAATTAGGATGATAGCAGCACAACGTAGGGGGCCTGAAGGATACTGAGGGCCCTAAAAGACTACGGGGGGGGGGGGGCGGGGGCTGGAAGTAGCCCAGGGAAATAAACATGTTTTTTTCCTCCCTGGTTCAGGTGTGTTAGCTATATAGTTGTGTGTGTGTTAGCTGTAGAACTATGCTGACAATGACACTGCATTCTTTATTATAATATAAGGACAATCGAGAATAAACTGTGTGAAAATCCTTTTTATACGAGGTTCTAACAGGCAAAGTACATCTCCCCTCACCCCAGATTCTTTATTTAGCAAGAATCAGGCAATTAGTTTCCATTTGAGGGATTAATCTGCCTTTAAAAAAAAAAAGTCGGTTGTGTTGATTACACAAATGTCTCTTGGCATTTAGGGGAAAAGCCAAGGTTTACCGCAGGGTCACGCTCAGTGTGAACAAAGTGCTAAATTGCAGTTCAGTTCCCAAGACTGCATGTGAATAACTGTTTTCACGCTCTTTCATGAATCTTCTCCCATGAGTTTCTCACTAGTCCAGAGAGGCTCCGAGCTAACGGATATATATCCTTGTGTGTGAAGTGACCATCTGTACTTGCAGATACACCTGATATGAAATCAGGTCACCGATAGCTTATGAGGCTAATACATTTCAGCTACATGAGTTATTTCCAATGACAGAAGAAATCATTTCTCTTCCCTGCTGCAGTTTATTTGCCCGCTGAGAAACACTTGTGTGTGCAGAGCCTATGCTTGCTTGCTTTTGTCTTTATACTGAATCTTTTTCCTCAGGACTGTTCTGATTTCCTTCATCATGGAGCAGATTTATTGGTGCACATGATGTAGTAGTAGCAGCACAGTGTGCCCATATAGTGCACTCATTCTGAGAATGTGGGCACTTTCACCTAGTTACATTTCTCAGATACTAGGCAAGTATAGACCTGAGGTAATGGTAGATTATCATTTGCATAGTGATTCCTGTACAGGTGTGCACATCTGTAGCAAGCAGTATACACTGTACTATGGAGGGTGAGGAGAGCAGGAGGAGATGAGATATAGAAGACTACAACAGCAAAAATGCTATGCAGCCAAAGGCAAGTCTCTCAAACTAGAGGACAGGAGATGTTTTTACAGGCACCAGACTGTCACTCACAATGTTTGTGCATGACAGATGTCTGCATGTACATGGCTTAAATTGTTACAGTACTTATACTTAAGACAAGCCTGTGTGAAACTTGACACAGTGTCCACTAAGCATAGGGTTGCCATCATTGAGCTTAATTTGTTTGCCCAAAGTTCTAGCCTCACTGAAAGGACCACTTTCATAATACTACGCAAAATACATGTATGCACATGCATATAGGATGTGCATTTGTCTCAGAGTAAAAGGCATTGTAAATTACTTTTTACAATGTAGTTGTCACTTACATAATATTAATCTGAAAGCTCTGAGCATCTTATCGACGCATTCTGGACTAGTGCACCTCCTCATGTAGGATTCTCAAGGTTTCCTTTATTCTTTCCAAAATTTCAATTAGGCAAAGATCAATATGATGATACCAGGTAGCCTGCCTATGCATGCACACACTATTGTGGGAGTTGGACCATGCTTTTCAAAAAAGTATAGAAAGAAATCTTTGAAAATATCCCATGAGTACACTTTATCAAGGTGGTCCTTTAACACTGTCAGCACATGATGTACACAGTACATACAGTGATTAGAAATAAATTACGTTATCAGCCAAACACAAACACACACATCTAACATACAAACCCTGTTCCCATAGTGTCCGGACTGAGTTCCTGCCCACCCCCCCCCCCACCCCCCACTGCTCCTTTCTGCACCACCCTGGCTTTCTGCACTACCCAAGAGTAATTAGGAGGCTGGATGGCTCTGTCCCTTCCTATAAAATACCTGTGATGCAAATGATAAATCCCTGTCCTGTAACTATGATACTTACTGAAACAAAGTCTGGAAGGCGGTGCTAGAAGCTGTTACAACCACAAACCACTCAGATACAGGAATGGAAGAAGGAAAGTGCCATGCAAACCATTCCCACCTTTTAGAAGACACTGAGGACGATAGTGGCCCACCTCCAGCAGACATTAGGATCCAGTTGGCATCTATGTATGTCATTGCTGGCTGCTGGCCAGAAACACAGATAAGTAGGATGTTTATTATGGATGGAAATATGGGATACAAATGTTTTATGTTTATTTTCTGCCCGAAAAGAGCCTGAAAAAAAATATCTTGAACATCCACTGCAAACTCGACCTTTGGCGTAAAAGAGCGCTCAAACCCAACCTAAAAGAATAAGATTACAGCTTTAGGCCGGGTTTCCACTGCTGCGAATCCCGGTCGATTCCCCGCCCATGAATTCGGATGGATTACAGCAGCGTACAGAAGTCTATGAGAGCCATCCGAATTCGAGGCCCTGCAGCATAATTTCGTCCGTAGCTGTCCGAATCCCATAGCCGTGCATAGCGCGGCTAGAGGGATTCGGCTGCGAGAGGCAGCAGTTGTGCCGGCATCGCGTCGCGCAAGATGCATGCCGCCGCACAAATGGAAACGTAGCCTTACAGTCAGATCATTTGCACAAATGCAACCCCTCTAAGTTTACCTAACTTCAGTCTGTTCTCTGATGTGTAGGGGCACTCCAGAGCCCAAATAAAATGCATGTATGAGCAGCTCCAGGTGCCTCCTTTTAATGTCTTAGTTCTTTCTACATAGCAGGCTTGTTGTTAACTCAGATGCTAAATAAAAACCACTTGATGTTAAGATGATGTACTGCTTATTCTTGCTTCATATTGAAATCTTGCCACAAAATTTCTCTGGGGCTCTTAACAGTATATGACCTTTCCGCACACACTAGATAAACCATTCCATTAACAAATGTAATGCTTCAGCCACTTAGAGAACAAAGGTACAATTCTTTCCTCACGCAGGTTTCTCTTCTAGTATGCCAGGTATGAATGGCAGTGATTTCAAGGTGTAAGGCACTCCGTATGTTTACTAAACATCGCCCATCACCATTTTAGCTGAGTAATCCCCTGTGTCCTGATCTCTAAACTCAGCATTCTGTGCAATTCTCACTTCCAGCAGGCACAGTGATCCTGCTCTGCCAACAGCTGTTTATTGCCACTCTGTATACTCTCTCAGACATATTCATTAACTTGCAATAATGGCTGTCAGGACACTAATGCTAACAGCTCCTACAATGCTTATTCTTAGCATGGTCACACTATACATTTTTCATTTATTGTTTTGGCAGCTGTACGATTGTATCTTATTGCTGCTTATCTACGTACACTGTTAAAATATTTGTCTTAAGAATTCTTAGTAAAGGAATGTAAGGGGCTGCTATAAACCACAGTTAAATCTGAATTTTTGGATCAAAAGTAATGGCAGCACTGCACAGTCCACTGATAGTAGTTTTGCTAATCCCAGCTGCTTAAAGCCCACCAAAATACGAAATTGCTGATATTCAGTTCTGACAGCCCACATTTTGTTTTATGCTAATTATAATAATTACTTTTGGCACTGTATTTTTTAACTTAAAACGGTGTTATTTAGCTGTGTTTGCCTTCAGCAGTACACCTATCCATAAAGATGCAAGACACTAGCACCTTATAACTTTCTGTTCAGATTAAGGGCTAGCAATCCCACTTCCTGTGAAGTATAAATCTAACACCAGGCATTGCCAGCATACTGACTGACGCAAACTCTCACTGAAGTGCATAAAACTGCATAAGGATGAGGTGGGCAGTGAAATGTGCAGCTAAAGAAACAAATGTGCAAACTATTTCCATATCCCACACTTATCACTGTCCCCATCAGCATGTTTTGCCACCCCGTTCAGCTATGAATTTTGTAATGGTGGAAGTCACCTTTTTGTGGGAGTCACCTGGTGACACTTTTCAGCTGTAACTGAAAGGACAACTGATGTGCAGTCCTGTGTCCATGTTTCCCTATGGCATTTTTCACACTTAACGCTGGTAAACTGAAGCTTCTCCACAATGCACTGCTATGGATAAATAAAACGCATTAAAAGCAACAGAATACGTTAAAACACATTAAGTGTAAAAGGGCTCTAAGGCTCATAGCTTGTTGTAAGATAATTCTGACAAGAAATTGTCAGAACTGAAAGGAATCGTTAAAAGAAAACGGTGAGCTTCTGAGAGGAAGTGACGGTAAGGTCAGTATGCAATTGTCATTTGCAGGTACATCATGTGATTAAAGCGGAATATAACCCTGCATTTCAACTTTGCTCTAAAACATTATTTACAGAATATTATATGCAACCAGCATTTTTTTTTACTAGACCAGCATTGGAAGGGTTACACAGTGCTTTAAAGTTCCTGGAGATTTCTGCAGACGCATCCGAAGCTGACATAGATACATTTTGTTTACATAAATGTATCTAAGTGTTGAATGTGACTCATCTCTCTGACTGAGAAGGAGTTGGAGGACAGCCAAAAAGTGTGTAACATTTCTCAATAGATACATATAACTAAATAGAATGTAACAATCTGAACTTCTGCATATCTCTCCACTGAACTTTAATCCTCTGTGTTTAACCCTTCCAATGCTGGTCTAGTAAAAAAAAATGCTTTTTGCATATAATATGCTGTAAATAATGTTTTAGAGCAAAGTTGAAATGCAGGGTTATATTCCGCTTTAAGTATTTTTACTCGATTCAGAGTCACTTTAACTTACCCACACACCCACCTTCTCCCTGATTTACATTCTGAAATGTATCACTGGTGGTGACATCATTAGTTCTACCAAGTGAACTGTACGGAATGTTTGTCACTGAGAGTTCTATGCACAGAGGGAGATACTGCTTACTTGGCAGTTGGAAAAAGCAATTATTTCCCACAATGCAACTAGGTTCGCAGACAGCAAACTGTCAGGGCCATGGTCATGACATCACACTGTGGGAGGGGTTTCACAACAATATCAGCCATACAGACCCCCCTGATGACCTATTAGAGAAAAGGTAAAGATTTCTTATGGAAAAGGGGGTGTTAGCTACTGATTGCAATGAAGTTCAATCTTTGGTTAAAATTCCTCTTTAACTAGAGGAGTTCTTCATTTTCTTTTTCTTTTGCACACCACAGAATTAATATACCTAGTATATATGAAAGGATAAGATGGGAAAGTATTTTTACAAAGTTATGCTATCAGCCACAGTCATTTATTGCACTAGCTAAGTTCTAATACATAAACAAGAAGTACAGATTTAATAAGTGAAGGCAATCAAATGTTTTCGATGTGCTAATAGCAACAAACTGGATTCCAGTTGTCATTTTACAGGTGCAGCTTATTATGCAAAAATAATTATAGAATGATTATTTTGGCAGTACAGAATATTCCTTCCCTCCAGTGTACCAAGATATAAGGGAATAATATTATGCACTCAGGAATTAGCTGATGATCCAACACCCTGTTCGCCCTGCAGCACGCAACAATTTAGTTTAGATGCATAGAGTGTAGTGATTTACCAACTTTTTTTTTTTTATCTTTTCAGAAATAGACTTTCAGTTCTGTTCACTCAGCAACAACTATATGTCAAGGTCAGATTTCCAAACGAGAGTGGATAACAAATTTGCAGTTCCAGCATCTTCCCTTTGACCACAGTTATAATTATGGATGTTGCTAAGCCAGTGCCTGCAAACTTCAATGAAAGTCTCAGTTCCTCACTTGCGTTCCCACATTTAGCACTCTGCACAGTCACTAGTAATAGCTGCTGGGCATGTTTATTTACATGACAACTCCCAAACAGGACTGAGATCACACAATGAAAGCTATTGCCCAATTGCAGCTGTGTAAACCTCCATTTAGTGAGATAAATTGACATAAGATCACACAGTGAGGTAAGCTTGATCCCGTGACCTTAGGAGATAGCTCAGCACATGGATCTTCTGTCTGCCTCTACCTCCTTATTATTCTCTGACAGCATACTTTATCTGATATCCTCTTTATGGAGCAGGCTGCAAGGAGAAAGTCATCTTTACAGCAGATGTTTCAGGCTACATGTGGAAATAAATCACTAATGCAAACATATTACAGAACTGTAAAAGGAAAGCATTAGTTTTAGGATTTATAATTAAACTGACTTTCTGCTGATTTTTTTTTTAGTTTTTAGAACTCCCCCAGTAAGAATTAGGTTCAATGAATATTAAAGCAAAGAGTGTCTAAGATGCTAAGCTACATTTGTAGTTCTGCCTTGATCCCAACGGGGCTGCTATTTGGATAGCTTGTGTCCACAGCAGTGGAATTTCGGAAAGTTTAAGTAAAAGAAGCCTGCGCTTTCGCCCCTTTAACCCTACCCCCCCCCCCCCCCCCCCAACCTCAACATCACACGTAAAGCCCATAAACAGCAGTGACTAGTGTTATAAATATGTTCTTTTGAAGTGTAATGAACATGGTCAAGTGGTGGATTACTGGGCACCCAGAAGCCTGTCTGATAGGAGCACACCTTTCTATTCAGGCCACGCCCCTTCCAAATGGCTATAAAAAGGGAGGGTAAAAACAAATATCTGCTAGCATTTCACATCATACTGGGGTTTGCGACAGGCTCCCCATTGGGTGCTGGAGGAGGGCTGCTGTGTCCTATGTCGCTGCCGAGTGTCGAGTGGGAGTAAGGTGCAAGTGCCATTCACCTCCACACTTTGCCATTGATTGGATGGAAGACAGTATTGTTACAGCTACAGATCTATAGCACAGGATACTGAGCTGTGTGGGGGCATAGCAATGCCTGTGCAGCGTTGCAGTTCCTGGTATGCACAACAGGGGTTTGTAAGGGGGGAATGGGTTGAAACATATACATATATACTGTATATATATATATATATATATATATATATATATATATATATATATATATATATATATATCTTTATCTTTCATTTGTAAATAAAATGTCTGTAAAAATAGGGAAACTTTGTAAGTATACAAACACAGCATATGCTGACTTACAAAAGGATCTAATGAAAACTACGGAATCTATATTTCAATAGAATCAGGCCAAATGCTCTGCTTTGAGGCCCTTATTTGTCTGTTGTACAACCTAACTATAAGGCCATTGCAATCCAATCTCTAGCTGGCTTCTGCCTCACATTTGTTGAATGACAGCTGAACAAACATGTCAGGATACGCATAAAGGGGTCTATATGACCAATGTCATCACAGATGTGTTACATTTAGCTTGTGTCACTGACCACTTAGGCAAAGTAATCAATCTTTATCATCAACTGCAGCTGTAACCTCCCTCATCTGTGTTGTTAAACAGGCCTATTAACCAATTCATTGAAATACTGGTAGGAATCAGATTACATTAGTCTTTCTCCTGTTGTAACCTAAACTTGTTTTCTTATACTTTATAACTCCCCTATTCATTTGGTCTCTTCTTGCAAGCAATATTTTAAACTACTGTTACATTATTGCATCAACTGGCAAGTCACCAAATGTATGCAGTGATATAATGGCTGTAGGAAGACTTCTTGGGTGGGCAAGACCAAGTCAAGTGAGTGGGTTGCCTGCCTATGTCCGCAGCTCAACATGAATGATTACAGGGATAGCAGATAGTCTATAATGCAACTTTAAAGAGGGACTCTAGAAAAAAGTGGGGAAAAAATCAATACATTGCAAACTGAGAAGTTAAAAAAATAGGAGAGATCAAAAAATGATATATATTAGCCATGTAATCTGTTCATATTATTTGATCCACAGTCAGAATGTACGTAATCATCTTTACTACTGACAGACATGAAAAAAAACAGACAGCCCCAACTGCCATTATCTACAACCACACCCCCTAAGAATTCGATAGGCTAAGGTTTGATAGGTTTGATTTTTTTTCAATATATACAGTGGTGTGAAAAACTATTTGCCCCCTTCCTTATTTCTTATTCTTTTGCATGTTTGTCACACGTAAATGTTTCTGCTCATCAAAAACCGTTAACTATTAGTCAAACATAACATAATTGAACACAAAATGCAGTTTTAAATGATGGTTTTTATTATTTAGCGAGTAAAAAAAACTCCAAATCTACATGGCCCTGTGTGAAAAAGTGATTGCCCCCCTTGTTAAAAAATAACTTGACTGTGGTTTATCACACCTGAGCTCAATTTCTGTAGTCCCCCACAGGCCTGATTACAATCACACCTGTTTCAATCAAGAAATCACTTAAATAGGACCTATCTGACACAGAGAAGTAGACCAAAAGCACCTCAAAAACTAGACATCATGCCAAGATCCAAAGAAAATCAGGAACAAATGAGAACAAAAGTACTGTAATTGAGATCTATCAGCCAGGTAAAGGTTATAAAGCCATTTCTAAAGCTTTGGGACTCCAGCGAACCACAGTGAGAGCCATTATCCAGAAATGGCAAAAACATGGAACAGTGATGAACCTTCCCAGGAGTGGCCGGCCGACCAAAATTACCCCAAGAGCGCAGAAAAAACTCATCCGAGAGGCCACAAAAGACCCCAGGACAACATCTGAACAACTGCAGGCCTCACTTGCCTCAATTAAGGTCAGTGTTCAGGACTCCACCATAAGAAAGAGACTGGGCAAAAACGGTCTGCATGGCAGATATCCAAGACGCAAACCACTTTTAAGAAAAAAGAACATTAAGGCTCGTCTTAAAAAGGCGGTTCATACTAGAAAACCCTCAAATAAAGCTGAATTACAACAATTCTGCAAAGATGAGTGGGCCAAAATTCCTCCAGAGCGCTGTAAAAGACTTGTTGCAAGTTATCGCAAATGCTTGATTGCAGTTATTGCTGCTAAGGGTGGCCCAACCAGTTATTAGGTTCAGGGGGCAATTTCTTTTTCACACAGGGCCATGTAGGTTTTGAGTTTTTTTTCTCACTAAATAATAAAAACCATCATTTAAAACTGCATTTTGTGTTCAATTATGTTATCTTTGACTAATAGTTTTTTGGTGAGCAGAAACATTTAAGCATGACAAACATGCAAAAGAATAGGAAATCAGGAAGGGGGCAAATCGTTTTTCACACCACTGTACATATGCACAGAGGGAGATACTGGTTGCTTGGCAATTGGAAACAGGCGTTATTTCCCACAATGCAACAAGGCTCACAGACGGCAAACTGTCAGGACCTAGGTGCTGACCTCACACTGTGTGTGTGTGTGTGGGGGGGGGGGGGGGGGAGGTCACCACAATATCAGCCATACAGCCCCCAACACCCCCCCCCCCACCCCACCCCCCCCCGATTGTCTGTTTGAGAAAAGGTAAAGTTTTCTCATGGGTAAAGGAGTATCAGCTACTGACTGGAATGAAGTTCTATCCTTGGTTACAATTCCTCTTTAAGGAACAATAAGTGCATTACAAGCACATGCTGCTGTCATGTTGCACAGAGTTGTGTCTTCACATCATTCATGTTCAGCTTGTGCATCTGCAATTCATCTCTATAAATAGTTTTCAGATACACACATCCTAATTCACATCTAAAGGACATGCACGAGCCCGCTATACTCCTATTTTTATAGACAATGTTCAGTTGGAGGAAAATGCTTACCTTTCCCAAACATTCATCACAGATTTTGCAACTGTAGTAATTTTAGCAAACCCCTCATCCCCCCACCCTCCAATTTTACTCTGGTCGTCAGTATTTCTGCTGTTACCACAGCGATTTCTATATTAGCAAAGGGATAAGCGGCTTGTTTGTCCATTACTGAAATGCATATACACCTGTCTAATTGCTAGCATGTACATAAAGCTTAAAGACTCACACAGTCTGCAAATTAACTTCCAATTAATAAAAGTAATCTCAAGCCACAAATTCAAGCTTTGATTTAAATGGAAGTAATATTTTGTTCTTACTTACAAAATGATGATTATTTTAATATATTAAAGGAGTAGTGTAGGGGGGTTGGGGGAAAATGAGATGAACTCACCTGGGGCTTCTAATGGTCCCCCGCATATGTCCCATGCCTGTGCAGCCACTCACTGATGCTCCGACCCTGCCTCCGATTCACTTCTGGAATTTCTGACTTTAAAGTTGGAAAACCACTGCGCCTGCGTGGCTGTGTCCTCGCTTCTGCTGAGATCACCTTCTTGTAACGTCAGTGGTAACGAGGACACAGCTGTGCAGTCACAGTTGTTTTCCGACTTTAAAGTCGGAAATTCCAGAAGTGAACCGGAGGCGGGGCCGGAGCATCGGTGAGTGGCTGCACGGGCACAGGATGTTTGAGGGGGTCCATTAGTAGCCCCGGGTAACTTCAACTCATTTCCCCCCGACCCCCTACAGTATTCCTTTAAAAGTGTTAAAAGTGCCTAAAATGTCTTACTTTAAGGCCACGATCAATACTGCGATATACTTACTATTACTTTCCTTACTCCCTTTTTAAAATAATGACATTTCACCTCCAGTATTTACAGTACAGAATATATATTTTAATTGTTAAGCTGTGCATATACACCTGAGCACAAACTAGCTATCTAGTCAATCTGCAATGTAAATGACAGAAGCACCATGCTTGTATTTTAAAAACAAGCCTAACATCTGTAATGCAAGTATATTAAAACTTATGTTGGGCATACACGGCTCATTTCTTCTTATCAATCGAGCCGCTGATGGCTCGATCGATAATTTCCGACAGGTCCATTTACCCGCCGGATCAATTCCACGCTCGATACCGGCGGGCAGAACAATAGAAAAAAGAAGCACTGATTTGCGCTGATTAGAAAGCGCCTGCGTGGACGCGCGGGAATCGATCCGCACGCACGCGCGGACGAACGGTGATGCGCTGGCTCGATACCGGCGCACTATCTAGCCATGTATGCCCAGCATTAGTGACCAATTTCCATTAGATGCATTTTCTCTCCATTTTTCACACAAAGAAATGCATTAGATCTGGCAGCTCATGATAATCATTGTGCTGGTTCACATCTCGGGCCTGATTCACAAAGCGGTGCAAAGTGTTTGCACGCGAGTGAAAACCCCTTTATCACGCCTAAACTCAGTTTAGGCATGATAAGAAGAAACTCGCGCGCAAAGTTTTGCGCGCGCAGCACCCGACACTTCGCGCGAAGCTCCCATTAAGCCCTATGGGACTTTGCGTACGCGCGGTAGCTTCGTGCGAGTTAGAACACAAAGCGGTGATAACTTTGCTAGTGCAAAGGTTATCACGCCTAAAGTGTTTTAGGCGTGATAACTGAGTTATCACCGCTTTGTGAATCGAGCCCCTAGTATTATTATCATTTGTGTTATAAAAAATAAAAAAAAGTTTTGTATGTATTCCATTTGCAGTTTTTCATGAAATATACTATACTGCCATGTACACTTGCTTTTACACTGGGGATTTGTATAAATCAAATTATGTTTATGGATGCATATATGTGACATCTGAAAGTCTGCTTCCCCTATCGCAAGCTTCTTCTAACCCCCTGCCCTCCATATAGGATGTTATTGCCATAAAAGCTCAGCTGGGCAGTGTGGGGCTCTGCTGTCTGAAAAATTCCAGCTCATATGGTCCATAACATTGGGGATGCTCTGCAAAGCAGGGGAGAAGGAGCAGAACTCTCTCCTCCACACACACCCACCCCTTAAAAGGAACTAAGCAGCTCCTGGGTTCAAATAGCTGAAAGGGCTGCCATGTTTCAGGAGTTCAAAAGCCTGCTGCTTTTACACTGCAATTATCCAGGCTAGGTGTGAGATTCTTTACGTGTGGCTAATGTTTTCCTTTTGAAGTACAATGGGGAAGACTCAGGGTTTGTTTGTGGTCAATTAAGTCTAATGAGGTGATTCCTTATCTGCATTCCATCATCTGTTGCTCTGGGTCCAGAGTAATTTCATGGACGGAAGAAGTGCCTGTTTTAACCTTTAAATGTAAAAAGATGAGGTAAAACGAAAGGTGTTTTTAATAATAAACCACAGTTTTAGAATGAATTTTTAATTTGCTATAGAGCTGCCTTGGGTGTTAAAAATGGTGCTCAGTTCACTTTAAGTGTACCCTTGTCCATGTCAAGGATGATGGCTCTTTCCGGCCTCGGTGCCGATGAGGGGGATCCTGCGACAATAGACCCCAGGGGAGGAGTCTCACTTATGGTGGACTCTAAATCCACCTGTAGTAAGGGGGCTTCAAGAAAACCACCTCACCAGGGGTTTAAGATGAGTACCCAGGTACATTAATACCCCTTACCCATTTCTGCAAAGAGTTAAATAGAAAAAATACCAACACCATTACAAACTTTATTAAAAAAAAGATTACATTTTCCCAAAATACCAAAAATATTGTATCGCACATAGCATGTTCAATGTCATTTTTTCTTATTAAAGTCTTAACAGTATTTTTTCCCTTGATATGAAATTTGCACATACACATAATGGGTGTGACTATACCCAATGCTCATTCCATATAGTTGGGGGAAGATGTGAAGGAAGAGTTCTTATGTGTAATTCATTTTAACTTTAAAGGGGAACTGAAGAGAGAGGTATATGGAGGCTGTCATGTTTATTTCCTTTTAGACAATACCAGTTGCCTGGCAGCCCTGCTGATCCTCTGCCTCTAATACTATTAGCCATAGCCCCTGAACAAGCATGCAGCAGATCAGGTGTTTCAGTGGTTCAGACTTATAAGTCTGATCTGACAAGACTAGCTGCATGCTTGTTTCTGGTTTTAATCGGATACTACTGCAGAGAAATAGACCAGCAGGGCTTCCAGGCAACTGGTATTGATTAAAAGGAAATAAACATGACAGCCTCCATATACCTCTCTCTTCAGTTCCCCTTTAATTTTGACTGTTAACAAGAAAAAACACAATGGGCATGATTCACAAAGCTTTTTCCCCTGTTTTCTGTTTTCACCATTTCATTCACCATTTCTATGTTACATTTTTAAGCTTCTAAAGAGCAAACATATAATATAATTAAGGTAAGAAAAGTAATAATGAAATGAAGTTAATCAGGAACAACTTACTTTAAATTATTATTTTGCTTATAAATGTGCTGAAAGGTTATTTTTATCACTTAGGTGATAAATAAGTAATTTATGTTGTGAGAAGTGTTGTGAATAGAGCTGAATTTGGTGGTGGTGTGTGTGGGGGTGTATGTGTTTGGGTGCGTGCGATGTGAGAACAGTGACATATTTGGCATATGCAGAGGCTGGGAGAGCAAAGGGGGATTGTATATACGATACTAATTAAACCATAGTTCATAATCTGTATGAGTTATTCATGTCTCGGAATATAGATGTTGGTAGACATCCCAAAGAGAAAGAACATTAAGGTAAAGCTCTGTAGCTTTATGTAATATATTGATCTTTATGTACAGGATAATTATGATGAGAATGTCAATAATGACGCTGCTGCTGCTGCTGCTGCTGCTAATAATAATTATTATTGAATTTATCTTTAAGAGCATGTTCAAAGAGTTTATATTTACACTAGTTAATTTACTGTTTGATGCAATGCCATTTTATTTGCATTCCAATCCCTTTTCAAAGGAGAGAGAGAATGAGACGATGTGAATTGTTCTGTGATCTATATATCATGGGATATCATGGGATATGCAGGCAGCTCCTGTAAATGCTTTTAGCTGATTGCAAAGCACTGGGCCACATCAGAGTTTCTACAGAAAGGCCACAAGCCACAGGATGCATTGAGATCAGGCCATGGTGTCAGCCAGGACTGGGAATTAGCCTCACTCCTGAAACTGGATAAATTGGCAGATAATGCCCAAGGACCAAAATTCAACTGCTAAACTTAGAAAATGTGCCAAGTATTTCTTGGCTGAGGGAGAATGAATGCTAGTTGGTATTTGCTTTAATCTAGTGACAAGTTCCTCACTGGGTAGTTGGTGTGTCTTGAACTCCTGGATGTTTGTTTAAACTAGGCAATTTATTCCTGCATAGTCACTACTTAATCACATTAGTCTGTCATTATATTCTGTATATGTGTAGGTGTGATTCCTCAAGGGGCCTGATTCACAATCGTTGGCGTTAAGAGCTAATTATATTCTAATCCATTTATTGTCTTGAAACAATTAAGAAAAAATGCTGAGCAACATTTACCTTGCTTGGTCATATAAGTGGAGATGAGTCCTAAACTTTCCATCTATTCTACAGATCAAATCTTTCCATCCCCTCACACTAACCCTCCATCCCTGCTGATATGCGAGATCGGCTTCAGTGCAGCCTAATGTTGAGAATATACCATGAGATTTTGTGGTGACATGCTAGTAACATAAAATGGGGCTCAAGTAACAAAGCAAGAAAGCAATATAGCAAGGAAACTATATTACAGATCATTGCACCATTAAGACTTGTTCAATAACACTAAAGTATTCCACACTTGTTAATAAAAAACAACCCCCAAAGTGCAGACCAATACATCACAAGGACTTTTTATATATTTTATTGTATTTATAAAGCGCCAACATATTACGCAGCGCTGCATACATAACATATTATTTCAAATGAGTTACTTTGTTTGAATACGAAGACACAGCCACATGCATGCATAAGCCATACTGCCAGCAAAGTGCATATTGCTGTAAGCCATAATGCTTCCTGCTTTGTGCAGCTACTTACACATGCGGGGAAGGTTGAGTTTCTGGGTGTTACTGTGCAGCCTGTACATTACACTGAACAGTACACTGTACAGCTTGATATTTTACTGTGCAGGCCCTATAAGGCACATACTTAAAACCGCAAACAGGAATGGAAAGATGATTTTAATAATATTAAATCACAAAATGGCTTGTGTACATCTAACACGCCATAGCAATGTTTTGAGAACGGTGGAATTTCACTTTAAACTGCATATGCTCCATCTTGGATACAATACAAAGCAAACAAACGATACCTTGATACGCCACAAAGTGCTGTTTTATTTTCTGGTTATTGTACAATACAATACAATAACATTTGTAAAGCGCTTTTCTCCCATAGGACTCAAAGCGCATAGTTGTGTCATTGTAACGAGCGTGTGGCTGCTCTTTAGGGAAATTAGATCCGATAATATTCACATTTTAATGAATAGATTATCTTGGTTCTGAAACTGATACTGAGCACAGCATAAAAAGGAAAAACAACGAAAAGAACATAATAAAAGTGCTGCCAAAGAGGTTTTGATTGAAAGTGTAGTTGACAGTTGGCAAAGCTAAACATTTACAGTTATGGACTGACAGCATGCTAGAGAGAAAACTTCCTGGCTGTTTCCGGATGGTAAGCATCAAATGTCCACCTGCCAGCTGAAAGCGGAACTGAGGGCAGATATAAACAAAATTACCATTGGATGTAGTTATGTGCTCAATAAAAAATAATTGAATGCATTTTTTGTTCAGCTCCTAAAAGCAACTTATTTTATATTGATTTCAGCTCTTCAGCACAGCACAGTGATATTAGGTACTTATGTACTGTACAATTTATTTTTTAACAGATTAGACATTAGATTTGATAAAAACATCAATACTAATGAACATCTATTAAAAAATAAGGGCCTCTTGATTGATATCCAGTCGTATTATTAATTGAACATTATTTAGGAAAGGTTGTTCTTAATTTAATTAAGGACAGCAGAAACACGTGGGGGCTTTGGGCAGGAGAGAGACACGATTCATAGATGAATAGCTGTGTAATGCTGGGAATACACCATGAGTTTTTTGGCAGATAGATGATTTTTGACAGGTCTGATTTGATTTGAAGATTTCAAACATTTTTATGATTGGTTTTCTCACTGAAGTGAATGGAAATTAAAAGTTCTGACTGATATTAGAACAGATCTCTGCTGAGATAGGATCTAATGTTGATGGGATCTAATATTGAGGGGTGCAAGGTGCTAAACTAGGCAAATGATCAATATCAGGCTGAGTTTGATCATTTGCCTAATCTATATAAATAAATAATAACTTGCTTTAGACTGCAGAGCACACATCTACCATTAGGCTGCATACATAGTGTTGCCCTTGAAGAAAAGATCCAAGTACCTGTCCTTTAACAATCATTACTCGATCATTAGGATGACACTGCAATTCATGAGTGCTGCACAGACATTCTCAGCTATAGTCAAGAAGTGTGCAATGCTCATTAGAGGAGAGACAACAGGGTGGCACACGAGCGAGCAATTTGGGGGGAATATGGTAAGTAAAAACAGAGTGTATTCATTTATTGATGCCAATTAGCAATCCAGCATGCCAGCTCAACAAACAAGGTTGGGGGCAGCTGTACACATGCTACTTTCTCAACCAGGACAGTGCAGAATGGCCATCTTGGGCCAAGCATGTCTACCATGTATATGAGCTTTAAGCTCGACCACTGTAGTTGTAAAACAACCAATACCCAATGATTTGCAAGATAGGAAAATGACTAATATGTTATCTGTTGATCTGCCTTGTCCCGTCAGAAGGTTGAGAGAGGAGTTGTGCTCATGCTGAGCTATTCAGATTATAGCATCACAGAATACAGATCAGCCAGCAAATCCTATTCTATAATGCTTTTTTAATGGTTAATAAAGCTAAGGCAAAGTTCAGACTGTATATAAAAAAGCTACTCAACACATTGCAAAATATACTGACATTTCAGTTTAACTGAGTGTTTAGTTACTTACAGAAGAAGACTGAGGTTCAGAATGTAGATTAATGCCACAGGTGACCAATATTGGGTGATTGTATGGCCATCACTTTCCATTCTGTTTTCTCTAAACAGCTGGTGATTCTACAACCACTTAGAGGTGAGAGGCAGAAGACTGATTGAATGAGTGCTTGGATTTGTGGCTCATTCTGAAAGCATTAACTGCGTCTTCTAGGGTCAGCAGCTCTTGTTTGCCACTGTGAAACCATGACAAATAACATTTCTAGCAGAAACAAGCAAAACCTAACCCAGTGGTTCCAATAAAAGGTACTAGATGGATATGGTGCCGCCACAATATTGATACACATCAGCAAGGCAATGGAGAGGCTTCAGAAAATTTAGTATTTTCATGAAGTAGATATAAGTGGACATAGAGTGCAAATTTAGGCCTGTTTTTTTAAATAGCTCTGGCTAAGGAGACATTGTAGTATTGTTTCTTAGACCAGAATTGGAGAAGTCGTTGGAGTCATGTAGCCCTGGCTCCTTGGAGCCCAATGTTTAGGATTTTCTTTAAAGTGAACTTAAGGCGACCTTGGGTCTAAAAACCCCCAGATACTTTCCTAAGAAGAGGGAAGCCTCTGGATCCTGCAGCTCCTGCATGAAGAGGAGCGTGGATGTGCTCCAAAATCAAACAAGCTCTTGTTGGATTTGGGGGTCTACAAGCAGCAACAGTAGTCCAAAGGATGGCGTGGGAAGCCTTTGCAGGATCCAGGGGCTACCTTCTTTTTAGCTAAGTGGTTTTTTTCTTGATCTGAGGTTCACCTCGGTTACGCTTTAACTGTTGACAATGAAGTTGGCTCCTAAACTTGTCTAACTGGGTCCTGGATTGGATAGACTGAATCCTGAATTTTATATTACTTTGCCCACTTCTACACTTTGCAAAAGGAAGTCAAAAGACCATGCAGAGAGCAAATATGATGTAATAAGTCAGAATACAAATTGTATTACAAAGAAACAAGAATGGGTACTCGTAAAAGCGTATCATAATTAGGAAACAAAGTAGCAGGCAAGCAGGGAAAACTCCACCTCAACTCAAAGAGGATTGCACTTCTTATTCACTGTCATAGGAGGGAAAATATTTTTTTCAATAAAGTAAAAATTGATGGGAAAAAAACCCTATAAAGCAGATAAAGCTAGCTTAAGAATGGGATGTTGAAAATCTTTTACATTTGCTGTATTCAGTCAGAATTACACATTCTATAGATGCTTTTGTAAAATAAAGTGATAATTACATCCCGGGTCTGTTTCCTCCAACTCCTTACCCAAGCCCCGTGTCCGCTGGATTCTGGCACGCAGCCTGCCCCCTTGCCAAAGAGTGCCAAGAAACTCTTTTATGCAAGATACAGTAAGTGCAACGGATGTGTCATGGCCCTTTCCTGCAAAGGGTGGGGCTACACGTCAGAAGCCAGGGGACACAGGGCTCGCTGAGCGAGTTGGAAGACCTGTGAGATAAATATAAATACAGTGGGATGCAAAAGTTTGAGTTGAGCAACCTTGTCAATCGTCATGATTTTCCTGTATAAATCGTAGGTTGTTACAATAAAAAATGTCAGTTAAATATATAGTATAGGAGACACACATATTGATAGTTGAGACATGAAATGAAGTTTATTGGCTTTACAGAAAGTGTGCTATAATTATTTAAAGAAAACCTGAACTGAAAATTAAAAGTCAAAATAACCATACACAGGTCATACTTGCCTCCCGTGTAGTCTACTCCTCAATCTTTCTCCTTTCCAGCGTCCTGTTTGTCCACTGTGATCAAGGCAATTCTCTGTCCTCCATTTTGAAAATGGTCATTACCCCATAACAGCTTTCTGGTCAGCACACTGTTAAACTGTCATATCGCCCACTTGAGCCATAGGAAAACATAGACATTACTTGGAACATCAGTTGTCCTCTCAGCTATAACTGATAGCAACTGATAAATAACTGACAGCAACTAATATATTTCAATTCTGACAAAATGTTGTCAGAACTCGAAGCGATCACTGTCAGAAGAAAATGGTGCGCTTCTGAGAGGAACTAATAGCAAGGTAACTATGCAATGTTCATTTGAAGTTACCTCATGTGTTTATTTTAAATAATTTTACTCAGTACAGGCTCCCTTTAAATAAAATAAGCCAGGTGCATAAATTTAATTGCTTTCAAAACCTTTAGAACTAATTATTGGAACTCAAATTGGCTTGGTAAGCTCAGTGACCCCCAACCTACATACACAGGTGAATTAAATTATGAGAAACACTATTTAAGGGGGTCAATTTTAAGTTTCCCTACTCTTTAACTGTTCTCTGAAGAGTAGCAACATGGAGGACTCAAAACAACTCTCAAATTACCTGAAGACAAAGATTGTTCACCATCATGGTTTAGGGGAAGGATACAGAAAGCTGTCTCCGAGATTTCAGGTGTCTGTTTCCACAGTTAGGGACATATTGAGGAAATGGAAGACCACATGCTCAGTTCAAGTTAAGGCTCGAAGTGGCAGAGCAAGAAAAATCTTGGATAAACAGAAGCGACAAATGGTGAGAACAGTCAGATTCAACCCACAGACTAGCACCAAATATCTACAACATTATCTTGCTGCAGATGGAGTCACTGTACACCGTTCAACCATTGGCACACTTTACACAACGAGATGCTGTATGCAAGAGTGATGCAGAGGAAGCCTTTTCTCCACCCACAGCACAAACAGAGCCTCTTGAGGTATGCTAAAGCACATTTGGACAAGCCAGCTTCATTTTGGAATAAGGTGCTGTGGATTGGTGAATCTAAAATTTAGTTATTGGGGCGCTATGCATGGAGGAAAAAGAACACAGCATTCCAAGTAAAACACCTGCTACCTACAGTAAAATATGGGGGTGGTTCCATCGTGCTGTGGGGCTGTGTGGCCAGTGCAGGGACTGGGAATCTTGTCAAAGTTGAGGGAAGCATGGATTCCACTCAGTATCAGCAGATTCTGGAGACCAATGTCCAGGAATCAGTGACAAAGCTGAAGCTGCACCGGGGCTGGATCTTTGAACAAGACAATGACTCAAAACACTGCTCAAAATCCACTAAGGCATTCATGCAGAGGAACAAGTACAACGTTTTGGAATGGCCATCTTACTCCCCAGACCTGAATATAATTGAAAATCTGTGGTGTGAGTTAAAGAGAGCTGTCCATGCTCATAAGCCATCAAACCTGAGATGTTTTGTAAAGAGGAATGGTCCAAAATACCTTCAACCAGAATCCAGACTCTCATTGGAACCTACAGGAAGGGTTCAGAGGCTGTAATTTCTGCAAAAGGTGGATCTACTAAATATTGATTTCATTTATTTTTTGTGGTGCCCAAATTTATGCACCTGCCTTAATTTTGTTGAAACAATTATTGCACACTTTCTGTAAATCCAATAAACTTAATTTCACTTCTCAAATATCACTGTGTGTGTGTCTCCTATATGATATATTTAACTGACATTTTTTATTGAAACAACCAACGACTTATACAGGAAAATTATGATAATTAACAAGGTTGCCCAAACTTTCCCACACCACTGTACATTTTTACAAGAGGATCTACAGAATGTGTAATTTCGACTGACTAGGATCTTTAACCCGGCGGTAAATCCGAGTCAGGCTTAGGGGGGAAAGTAGCAGCCAGGAGTGATAATCCCGAGCCTGACTCAGGATAGCCGCCAGGTGGTATGCAGAAACAGCAGCAGCGTGGCAGCGTTTCAACTCACCACCCCTGTGATCCAGACACTGGCAGACATTTTTCTTCTGGACCTTGAGGGCTCTGAATCTCTCAGGTGAGATCACCAATTGTCATCATGACGGCAGGCGATGATCTCACTATAGGGGTACAGCACCACCTGGAGAACGGAGGGAGAATTCCAGCGCTGGATCCCAGGAAGGTTAATAATGTGCTGGGCTGCTGCAGATCTCTAAACGCTTGTAAAAAAAAATTTGCACCACTTTTAGACCCTAAAATCAGGAAATAATCATTCCACCAGGGAGGTTAAAGAGCAATGACATTCTTCCATGAAAAGATACGGTCTCAGACATACCCCCTGATTCATCCTGCAGTTTTCCAAGCATTTAAGGGAAAACGGTAAATGGCATAACTAGAGAAACACATTTAAAAAATCTGCAGAGGAAAAACTGATGTTCAGCGCAATTCTGCTGAATGCAGATTGTTGGTATTCCGAGTCACACCACCTAACCAGTTTCTTCTAATGAATGCTCTAATCACTATAATCAGACAAACAAAGCAACTGCAGATTAAGAGAGAATTAAACTACTATTTAAAAATATAGCTGTGCCACTCAATATCTAATTATATTTTAAAATTGCTCATAATGTCCAAATTGCTGCATAAGAAAATTGTGCAGGGGAGATAGGCAGAGCGGCATAAAAATACATTGGCAGTGACTGAACAGTCACCCTACATGAGCCTCTACAGCATAGTGTGTTGTTTCGTCAGTGTAGATAACAGGCTATTCGCACTTTCTCAGCAGCCAGCGACATCCCATATCCACAAAGCGGCATGTGGTGACCCACACTGAAAGGATGCTAGCAGATGGCATTACTGAGAAGATAGGAAACAGAGAAGTGAAGAGGTTAGCACAATACATTGAAGATTAGCCATTGCAAATATTATTCTTTTTCCCTCTCAGCATACGTTGTGCACATATATAGAGCAAAATAGGGCTGCTATGTTCCCAACAATATAAATACTATAATGTTGCCTGCCATCTGTCTGAATATGGCCTGGGCTAGCACATGCTCTGTAGACAGCTTGCTAACAGTCTCTGTATCTGCATTCCTGAAGCCGGCGACAAGCTGAGTATATCACTGCCAACATTTCAATACGTACTGTATTTCCGATGCACTTCACTGTCGGCCAGGTACATTGGTACTGACAACATACTGTGGGATTAGAGAACGCGTAGGTCACTGTGCCCTTTAATATAGCATGTCCTCTGTGCATTTTACAGAAATATTTTTTATTTTTAACAATACTTGTGCTCCAGTTCTATTCACATATGGTCAGGTCAGAAAGAATAAATCAGCATCAACAAACAAGACACAAAGACACGCCACAATAGAAGCCTGCTTGTAATAACTGTCTTCTGTAAATGGAGACAGTCTAATTTTCCTGAATAGCTGTCTGGCCAAATGGCATGTGCACCAATATGGGCATTTCAGAAATGGGCACTAGATCCACAGTAGCTTCCAGGGCTTGTGTACACCAACGGTTAACAAGCATCTCCAGGCAGAACTACCCAGGTGGTGTCTGGGATAAGTGACTGAAGAGCTTAGTCACCACTACTGCAGACCACATAGATTAGACATTCTGACAGAGGGGATGCTACCTGTAGAGGGATAGTATTCAACAGACTTAAGACAACAGATGGAGTAACTGGCATCTTCAATGTTCACTTAATAAACGGCTGTGGAGGTTGTTCTCTTAAAGCGTACCCAAGGTGGACCTCAGGTACAAAAACACATACTTGCCTAAGAAGAGGGAAACCTCTGGATCCTATAGAGGTTTCCCATGACTCCGGTCCCCTGTTGCTGAGCACGGACTCCCCCAAGAATTCTGACAAGGGTTTGTCGGAAAGGAGTATCGGGTCAGGCTGCTCTTCAGGCACGAGTGCAGCCGTATTGTACCTGCGTGAGTACAATCGCACCTGGACAGTAAGCTGGAGCCACTACTGCACAAGCAGTTCCCTGCTACTGTGCAGCACTGCTCGTGGGGGAGCAGGAGGTCACTGGAAGCCTATTTAGACAGCATCTATGTGTAAATGCAGCTGAGATCTATGCCTTGGAAGAAAGGGAAACTCACCTATATTTCTATATGTATAGTATTTCAGAATGTGGTGGAAAAAGCTGTTTAGAACATGTGGCTTTCCAAAGATTTTTGAAAGCAGCCACACTTAAAACACCACTAATTAAAGTGGCTATTGCCCGCTTACTCTACCCCCTCTGCATTCTTACTGTCCTCATATTGTACATACTGTCTCCATATGGTACACACAATTACACCATCACATATCAAGCTGAGGAAAGACCAGAAACGCAAGCCAGTTTTGCCCCGTCCTCCCAAGCCTCTGTATCGGAGAAAAGGTGTGGATACATTCCCATAGGAGGCTAGAGCAGGCCAAGTGCCTCCAATCAGCAGATAGAGGGAGCAATGACCCAAATGCAGCAAGACCAAGGAAATTAGGGATGGCTTAGAAAAAAAAAAAAGTATTTTTTATTTTTATATGAACATTGATTACAATTAGGGAAAGCCTCTCTGTGTCCAGTAAGTTGACATACCAAACTTCAATAAGGGTCCATTCACACAGGCAGCTGACAAGTGGTGAAGTCACCGTCTGTCAGTTTCTCTCCTGCATCTGGCGAGAACTTGTTAGCTCCCAGTACCGGCGCTGTACAGGCCACCACCCCCCACGCTGAGTGAGATCAGAGGGCTGCCACAGTTGCGTTCACATCTCACATGTTGCGTTCCTCTGCTGCCCAGTAACGCCACCACGTGTCAAATCTTGACACATGTCGTGTTACAACCGTTGCAATTCGGTTGCATTTAAATTGCACCCAAATTGCACTGGTGGGCAGGAGACAGGAGGCTGAACTGCTCGGCAAAAGTGCAGTTCCGCCATCTGTCTTAATGGGGCCTAACACATGGGTCTTCTGTTTTATCAGTTCACAAAACAGTGGCTGGCATACAGAACAAGCCTTAATTTTCTTTACAGGTAACATATATGTTCTTGTTTATAAACCAGGTTCAGGTATATCCACAGCCAGAGCACCACAGAAGTAGCATCACATCTGCAGGCTCCGCTGTAGTGAGTAAGCAGAGGCCAGCTGTTAAAGCCTGCATTCATTGTAATTGAGTCAGTATTAGCTGTATGATCAGCCATGTTTTATAATTTGGCATGACAGGTGCTGAGGAACCAGCTTTGCCTGATTTATCCTTCTTCCTTTTTTTGTTCTTCTTTAAAACAGCAATAGAGGGTTTCTGCCGCTCGTAAAGAATATCAAGGTCACTGTCTAGATTAAACAGAAAACAGACCTTCCATCAACAGATGTCAAAACAGATAAGTCCAGATTTGACATACACTTGCAGAACTGCAGCCTATTATCAATGCTGCTGTGACAGCTGTGTGCGGCAAAACAACGCTAGCTGTGCTCTGTCTTCTAAGTGTGCCTCCACAGTATTAACCTTTGCTTTACTCCTCCAGGTGTTGGAGCTCTGCGCTACGTTGGCACTAAGCAATTCAACTACAAGGTTAAGTAATAATGCTCCTTTATTCAATAAGCAATGAGGGCATGTTTTATGCCTTAGCCTCGTGCCGTGGTTTATCATAACAACTCCCTCTTATTCCGTCTCAGACTTCTCCACCTGTACTTCCGTGCCATAACAAAACTATAAACACAGGAAAACATATGAACGGCCATTTTAAAATCGACAAGGTATATCTAGTACACTTTTTTAATTAATTAAAAGGAATATATTTAATTTTTACACATTGATTTGTTATGTCTAATATAATGTAAACATATAACCATAAAATATTCATATAAATATCCCCCATTTTTTATTTGCAACCAGCAAGTAGTCCTACTCTCCCCCATTCTGGTCACGGCCCTAAGGCCCCGTTCACACTTGCGGTTCGAGTCCGCAAGTGTCCGGGGGTCCGGGTCCGCAAAGAGACCGTACGGGTCTCTGCGGTGGCCACAAGTTGCAGGTCCGGAATTTATCAGTTCCGGCTACAATAAAGTAGCCGGAACTAGATACACTGCAGTGCCAGAAAGGCACTGCAAGCATGGGGGATACCGGCGTGTAGTCTGGGCCCCCCAAGTGGCATAGGACCGGTGCTGGAAGCATCCGGTCCCATTGCCAGTGTGATGAGAAACATCCGTTTCTCATTGCACCGCATGGCCGCATGTTCGGGTCAGGATCCGGCCCGGGTGCGTGGACCCGAAAAATAGCGCATGTTGTAAAAGTGTCCGGAGTCCGGATCCGATCCGGCTCCGTTCTGTACGGAACGGACGCATGTGAACGTCCGCATAGACTTTGCATTGCTATGCGGAACGTATGTTCCGTTTGTACAGTATACGGTCCAGATCCGATCAGGCGAATCCGGACAGCGAACGCTAATGTGAACCAGGCCTTACTCTTGGATCTAGGCCTTCTCTCGAGTTTTACCTCTTTTTTGGAACTATTTTCCAAATATTGTCCACCATGCTCTTAACCTTCATATTCACCCTTAAAATGCACCTCTTCAGACAAGCATATGATCTGTTAAAAGCCTGGTATACACATCCAATTGTGATATGTGAAAAAATGGGAGTTCCTCTTTAAAGTGGACATCTACATGTTTTGTTTACATTGTACATAGAGGTCTACAGTAATGGGTCTAGCCTGCTCCAAATGCCTCACAATAGTCAAGCCATTTTCCACATTTCCAAATAAAGGCTTCTGCTCTAGTGCATTTGGTTATGTACTAATAAGAAACTTTAATTGCAATCCTGCTGAATTGATTTAGAACTTTAATCAATACAGTACAATGTCACAACATGCATTGTGGATGTACAAAAAATGGTCACATTAACCCACTTCCTTCCTGGATTATACACTTTATCCAACATAGAATAAAGCAGGGAAAACATGAGTTGGTTACAATTTCCGTTCCTGGCCTCTCTGCAATAATGAAATCTAAAGTACCCCAATGCATTTGCAGCAGCCCCTAGGGGCAGACACCATCTGAATCACTGCATAAGGCCTGTCAATTTACTTATGTTATTGATCCTTACAGTCACTCTATGGTTCTATAGTGTAGACAACATGATCTTTGAAAGAACTGGAAAGTCATCCAACATCTACACTGCAGCGCCATCCTGTGGTTGGAGAAAGCAGTGGTATGGTTAATAAATACATTGGTGTCTACAATATGTGCTAGATCTGTGGGATCAAATACTGCAGCCCTTAAGAGGGCAACAAGAACTGGCAGGGGTTTGGAGAGTAGTACAACTTTCCATTAACCCTATGATGCAAAACTATCACAAATCGACAAAAAAGAACTCTCACGATTTTTTTATATTCATTGCTACACTTAACTACCTTCATTTTATGTAGTAGTCCAAGCTGATTTAGTGAGTGCAGATACAATTAGCCCTGAAAATGTATGCGGACAGGAATGTGACAAAGATAATTCCGCTGTAATTTGTGAAAATCACTGCACATAATGGCTCTTAATGATAGGAATAAAAGAAAAGAGAATGATCACTATAAATATTGAAAGGAGTACAATGATTTCTTGTCATTGGTAGAGATACAATAGGCACTGCGTTTTAGGAGTCTAAGTGTGCCTTCGAAAATCATCACAGTGATAGTTTACCCAATAGACTGTTCTTGATGTTAACAGGAACCTTTGCTTAACTGCCAAAGACAATAAACTCCAAAGAATGAATTACCCATTGCTCTAAATTATGTTTTCTCAGTGCTAGTACACTGTAGCTACGGCCACTTAAAGAGACAGTGAAGCGAAAAAAAAAAATATGATATAGTGAATTGGTTGTGTACTATGAATAATTACTAGAAGATTAGCAGCAAAGAAAATATTCTCATACTTTTATTTTCAGGTATATAGTGTTAATTCTAACATTGCATCATTCTATAATATGTGCAGATTACACAACACTCAGCATTCAAAATGATTCTTTCAGAGCAGTCTGTGAAGTAATGACCTCTCCTCTAGCAGAGGAAAAGTAAATAGTCCAGGAACAGTTGAGATAATAAAAGTCAGATAACAGCCCTCTCCACGACTAACTTAGTCGGAGAGCTTAATGGCTTGTTTGCATAGAGATAACAACTGGAGTTTCTCAACTCTTCCTGTACTGGAAACAATTACACTGATGTATCTGATCTTAATGTTTTATTTCTTAGCTGTGCTACACATATAAATCATAATATCATCAATTTTTTTTCGCTTCAGTGTCTCTTTAAAAGGTATTATTGTTATGATACGCAACAGCTGGATACATGTGCTTGTAATGGAAAAACATATACCGGTCCATATCATTAAAAGATGGGACGGGGTATCTGCTGTCCTTGATTGACAATTCTTGCAAGCATTTGGCATAATCTGCCTCTAAACTATTATTATTATTAATATTATTGCTAATTTACATAGCATCATAATCATCTCTTTTCTGCGTTTTTCTTCTCATGTTGCTAGCATCCAGTGAAAATCATAAATTGGAATCACAAATTGGAATTGCGATTTGCAGTGCAAAAGAAGCCTCAAAGGTTGCAAAACCCAAGGATGCCATGATGGCAGCAGAAGAGATCCAGTGATGGCCTCATCATCCATGTGTATGAAAACATACACTCAATTCCACACATGCCACCGTGAAGCGCTGGGGGTGAAATATCTCCCTAAAATAGAACAATCCTAAGATATTCATACCTTTATTTTTAGCTGTCTGGCACAAATTTGTGGACCTCTTTATCGACGTGCTCTATAATTTCTACTTGCAAAACAACATTGATGTAAGCCATCTTCTAACATCCTCCCAAAGAATGCCTCAGTGGCCAACAAAGGAGTACATATTGCAGTGCCGGCGAGTTCAGTGCTGGTTGGTGCCACCAATAGTAAAATATTGGTAGTTTAGATTATCGATATTTTACTGTGCAGTACCCGGCATCCATTCTCACTTGAACCTTCTACTGTAGATGCTTCACCCTAACACTACAATCGCTACAACCATTAATTACTATGTAGTAGCCGATCGGCTATTAGCCGCATAGGGCACTGAACTCACCGCTTGGCAGCCTGACTACCAATAATGAACACAGGTGTTTGTTAGATGCCTGCCTGCCGATTGTGGCGCCAAATCGACCGATTTCTCAGTGAAGAGGCATTTTATTATACAAGAGGACTGCAAGAGCCAGAGCAAACTTCTTTTCCTGTTTCTAAGTTGAAATTTAAGTAAAGAAGCAGAGATTGTGAGACACTGCTGGAACACTACACAGTTTTAGCTTTACAGGCAATACATTCAAGCCTCCACATACCCAGAAAGCATTTAGCATAATATAATGTGGGCAACCATCAGATTTCCTTCAAGCTGCCCACAGACAGAAGAAGATGGTCAGACACATAGCTGCAGTATGGCCACCCTCAGGACTCTTGATTAACAGGAGCACTAGGTTTGGGTAAACATATAGTCTTCAGCTATGAAGAAGAAAAGGTGAGCTGCACTGACTGGTGTTAAGTGGAGAAACAATAATATAAAGCAAAGGCTTTCCAGCCTGTCTGTTTATTTTTCCCTCGCCCCAACCCCAATCAACCAGTAATAGGGTTAAGTAGTTGTAATTTCTATGTCTCTGGAAACATATACATTATGATTAGTATGTGAGATTGCTTCAAATAATACTAAACTGATACACAAAATAAAGCTCTTTCTTGGCTTCATGCTAATGGAAAGGATGTAATATAGCAGTTGACTACAGAGACAGGCACTAAGCACCTGCTGAGAGCCTGCCAGCAGCAAAATCAAAGATCGCTAAGAGCTACATATGCCTTACAAGGCCCTGGCTGGGGACCAATGGATTGTTCACCTAGATTATGTTCACTTCGCAATGAAAGCAGCAAAAGCAGCATAGGACAGCACAGACACCATGTGAATACTCACTGTAAGTGTAGATGATAGCCCATTTCAGAGCTTTAATTTCCATAAACTAACAAAACTAGATATAAATCACAGGATGTGAAGAGTTGTTTATTTCTACCACTATAGGTAATCGGCATCCTCCCCTGATATTTCCTTCATGTGATACCCTATCCTCAGTCTAAACGCTGCTTTGTTAGCACAGAAGACTTTTACTATTTAGCAAAACAAGTCTGTATTCAGAGTCCCGAGCTTCCCAGAGATTTCAGAAACCCAAACAACAGCTACAAAATCTAACAGAGCATTCAACTGTTCAACTTGCTGTGTGATATTTCACTTGTCCCTAGACAACAACACAGCGCCGAATAAATTACCTCTAGGCAGCAAAGCAACAGGAGATGGAAATGGACAATCTTGTCTACTTCTGCGCTAAGCACGTCCGCTTTCCCCATCTATTATTAAACTAAGAGTAAGGTTTAAGTCAGTTCATTTTATAAAGGTAATAAGCACATTAATCTTTTTAAATATACTATATGTCATTACTGACTCCTTAGCCGAAATGGACCATAAATGTGTTCATGAAATATTTAAATTCATTTATAATGAACCAGTGGCAGTGTTATGGATTGTAAACTGCCAGAACGCATACAGTGTTGGTATCTGGAGGTCCTTTTCACACTATGCACATTTTGGGTTCTGACGCGCATTTTCTATTTTGTAAAAGCTCCTCAAGCACTTTTTTCACTAAAATACATAACAAACAAATACAACCCAGGGGTCTGAGATGTTTGTCTTAAATGCCAAGCCGTGCTCCCAAGGCAGACTACTAGGAACACATAATAAAATTCCTTCATGATAAGATGGGGTGCCCTGTTTTTAGTGATCCCCTGCTATAAACAGGGCACCCTACACTTACAACACAGGTTCCTTCCCAGCATTGTTTTTAGCTGTAACACAGCCTCACTCACCAAACCTCAAGCTGTAAAGCAGGCCATAAGGGCATCCATTTTTATAGGCAAATTCTATCACTCTGAATCTGCTAAAAATCTATAGCGCAATCAATTTGGATAGATGGGAAAGTTTCAGTCACATGACCCAAGGATCCCCTCAAAGAATGGAAAGCTGCCAAAAGGGTTGTGGACAACACCCTCTCCCTATATAAATGCATCATAATAATATAAATATATTAATTGAGAGAAGATAACAGCTGACATACCAATACCTTCAATAGACACCATAAACCGTTCCCAAAAAAAAAAAAATACATATTGTTTATAAAAAAAACCAAAAAAACAAATGCAATGGAACAACCTGTTCCTACATTCTTTAGTTTATTACTATAAAGTGATAAATAAGTAAATAATAGCTATGACATAGGTATATGGATGCCTTTAGATGTAGCTCTCCAACTCAAAGATGGCCTCAAGAAAGCTCCAAACCTGCTGGTAGGATTGTATCTCTCATCTCTCTTGGAGACTCCTTGACATGCTTTAGGAACAGCTTGAGTATGTGACTGGGCAAAGCAATGTCTGGGCAGACATAAGCAAGGCCTGTTGATCCCGAAAACGAAAAATGATGAAGATAAATGCCACTGTTTATGCCGTCGCTTGTTAAACAAATTGTACATTACAGAGCACAACACCAACTTGAGCTTACATGATAGTCTGGCAATAGAAATGCAGCCTCTGACATTTTCCCTGCTCCCAATAAGCATACCTCTGTTACGGCCTGACAGTTTTGTATCTTGCTGAAAACTAAACACTCAGTGGCAGTGAATGGCACTGGAAACAAGGAACAAAGGTGACCCTTAGTTTGATCTTGCTGACGAAATGCCAACACAGACATATTGTTTCTGGGTACTAAATAGTATTAGGAAGCATTCCTATGGAAATTCATTCTCCACTTCACCCCAGTAACCATAGCAACAAACCAAATCACGCTTCTCGACTAAAGCTTTCAAGTGACCTTCTGTTAGCAAGCTGATAGAGTATGCTTGGCTGGGACTTGACTGGTAGCTACAGAAGTTTGTGCTTGGCTGGCCCTAATAAATCTGCTGCATTACGTGCAAAGAAATCAGCTGTTATTTGCAGGATTCAGAGAGCATACTGAGATGTACCTATGATGAATTGCAGGAACTGAGAGAAGTTAGCCTGTCTTCTTAATGAAATATTTTAGACAATACATATATTAGAAATGCACTTGATTAAATCAATGACTCCTGAAAAACACAATTTAGTTGTATTGTCTAGGTTGTTTGATAACCCAGAGCAGTACCTTTATACACATTCTGGTGCCTGGACCTCATGCCTATGAGTTCAACAAGCTTTTAGGGCATGATGTAGAAAAAAATAAGTTTTTTTTTTAATGCAATAATTTGTTTCAGTTGGAGTTTATATTATTTTTACCTTGCACATTATTAGATTTTCTTTTTATGAGAAGATTTTTAATGTGAGTTCATTAGTTTTGCTAGGCTTTTATGTCTGGCAAAATGCTATTACACCTATGAATCAATGCTGAAAAAACAGAACTGGTGCTCATACCCAGGAAACAGTAATATGGCTTTCTGATACTATTTTATCTGGACTTATAACATTATCTCTTTATGGTCTGGGTTAGATTTGTATGTTAACATTGGGTTTACCGTAACACCTGCATAGTATGTATGTAACCCATATTTACATCTGTATTTCCTGCTTTAATACAATTATAAAGTGTAAATGGTGTAAAGAGTTTAAACCAACCAACATCAAACTGTGCTTGATGAATGTACATACAGACATGTATGTACATATCTGCGAACCACTGGGTCCCCGGTTCAAAACCCAGCAAGGGCACTATCTGCATGGAGTTCATATGTTCTCCCTGTGTCTGCATGGGTTTCCTCCAGGCACTTCTATTTTACACCCACATCCCAAAAACATACAGATAAGTTAATTGGCTTCCCCTAAATTGGCACTAGACTACAATACATACACTACATGATACATACATAGATATATGACTATGGTAGGAATAGATTGTGAACCCCTCTGAGCGGAAATTACAGACAAGACAATACAGTATATTATGTATAGCCCTGCCGAAGATGTCGGCATTATATAAATACTAAATAATAATATGATGATGATGAATAATATTATAGATTCGCCTGCTGTCCGTATTTTATGTGTGTTCTGTAGGTTTTTTAACTCATGTTTGCAATCGTTTGTGTGGATCCGACTTCCTTGGAGCATGCCAGAGTAGCGTTTTGATCTAGGGATTCTTTCATCTGTTGGATTTCATCTGTTTTTTTTTTTTCATATAAACTTTATTTTGAGTACGGTACACACTAAGATTACTGTCATTTTTATACATCAGTGTGAAATTGACAGTTCCAGTGACAGTAAGGTTTTTATATATGTGGCCTACTTGCAGAACATTGGTAAGTGGCTACTCTTCTTGCCTTGCAGTCAGGGCTGTGGAGTCGGAGTCGGAGTAATTTTGGGTACCTGGAGTCAGAGTCAGTGGTTTCAATAAACTGATGCGTCGGATGATTTTTAAACCAAATCCATAGCCTTTGTAAAAATTAGACTAAAGAGTCAGAGTTGAGGAGTCAGAGTAATTTTGGGTACCTGGAGTGTGAGTCGGTGGTTTCATAAACTGAGGAGCCGGATGATTTTTGTACTGACTCCACAGCCCTGCTTGCAGTAGTAGAGTGCCAAGTTCAAATATAATGAAGAACACTGAAATGAGGTTGTATTGTGTGCTGTCTGTATGCATTTAGTTATTCTCTGTGTGCTTCAATTCCCTTCCACAACACATAACAGTACTTTCTGGATGTTAATCATCTCTGCAAAGTTGGCCCTTGACTGTGGCAGAAAAAAGAGAATCAGTGGTGTAGTGGTAGGTGATGTAGAGTTTGCAACCACACCTGGGTACATGGGTACAATATTCCACCTGGGGCCCTGCTTCAGTCACTGCATAAAGGAGCTATGAGCTACAGTAGAAAATCTGCTCTGGGACCTATAATTCTACACTGAGAAGATTGTATGCAAATTTGATAGACAGTAGGGTGAATTCACTAATCTTTACAGTGTTCAGACAGTGCCTGTAAAGATAAGTGGTCACTAAAGAAATAAAGTAGAATACTTTGTGGGAACAACTGATTGACTCCATCAGAATAAAGGTTCATACACACTTACCAACCATCTGTCCAACTATCTGCCAAACTTGTCTGTTAAGCCCCATTCACGTGCTCAACAGCGGTCTTTTATGCAGCACAATTGTCAAACAGCTTTTGTTGTGAAACAAGTTAAAACAACTAAAAAAAGTATTATGCTATTCTTCAAACAGCTGATAAGACTAATAAGAAGTCAATCCAACTGTTGTATTGACTTCTTATCAGTCTTATTAGCTGTTTGAACAATAGCAAAAATACTTTTTTTGTTGTTGTTTCAACTTGTTTCACAACAATGGGGCTTAACAGACAAGTTTGGCAGATAGTTGGACAGATAATTGGTAGGTGTGTATGAACCTTAAAGGTCCATACACATGCCGGATTTCCGCGAACGATCCGTTTGGACGTCCAAGCGGATCGCTCAAGTCCACTCTTATCAGCCGAATGACAGACTGTACACACGCCTGATTTGACGTAAGAACGCCCGGTCGTTTGGACGTCCAAACGGCCCGTCGTTCGCAGAAATCCGGCATGTGTATGGACCTTAATGCTTACTGAGTCAGCTGTAACGCACATTATAAAAGCAACTTGTGCATCGTGTTTATAATGTGAAATAGCAAGCGCTTTGAGTCCGACAGGAGAAAGGCGCTATACAAATACTGCCATTATTATTAAATAGGCAATTTGAGTCATGCCTGCTAAACTTTGAGGTGTCTGTCCGCTGTCAAGTTTAGTGAATATTCCCCTGTGTGTGGTGTGATTTGTTTAGTGTACATTTATTCACTTTCATTTGTTCCAAATAAAAAAAGTATAACAATAGTAATACAAGTGTGTTATGAAGTAGATGTACTTAATCTGGCTACAAAGTCCAGATACAAAAGAGTCAAACATTAATTAAAAACCTACAGACTACAAAAAAAAAAAAAATAGATGGGTGACGAGTCCCTGCTACAGTAATACTTACTAAGCACATTTTTACAAGGCTACACTTTAATAATCCTCAATTGTGTATATAACAAAAGTAGAAGTCCACCTTTGTGGCAAAACTTGACTCTGAAAGCGTTTAAGATGGGAAAAAGAAAAAAAACTAAAGAAAAAGACAAACGAAAATAATATACAGTTATTTGCACAGCGCTTTCAGAGTTACAGTAGGAGCATTATTTCAGAAGGTGAGAGTATTGTATATACTCACATATAAATCTAATTTTTCAGCACAAAAAATGTGCTGAAAAGTTACCCCCTCAGTTTATATGCGAATCAGAGGTGCAGAATGGATGGTGGAACAGGTTTTGTTACTGGCAGAGGAGGGTAAGGATCATGCACAAGTGATCCTGCTCTTGCCAGCTGGCTCCCTGCTGTGTCCGTGCTCCCCATCCCCTGCAACATGGTGTGCAGAGTGTGCTGCACAAGACTACCTGTGTCCCCTGGTTTGCAGAGTGGAGTGTGCAAGCAACGTGTCAGCGGTGCAATGATCAAGGATTCTTCCTATGTGGCAATCGCTGTCTCTCATATCTATGATGTCATCTAGTGGCGTTTTAGGACACAGCTGTATCATCCTTGGGGCACATCTGGCTATGGAGAGAGGGGCTGACTTGCACAGGGGGCACATCGGGCTACTGTGTAGGGGGCTATACTGGGTAGAGGGCTTATACGCGAGTCAATCACTTTTTCCTGGTTTTTGAGGGAAAAGTGGGTACCTCGGTTTATACATGGGTCGGCTTATATGCAAGTATATACGGTATAATGATGACTTCAGTATGCACCTATCCTTCACAGCCCAATAAGCAGTCTATGGTAGGGGCTGTGCCCAGACAGCGCTGAGGTAAAGTGAAAGTGAGCTCACCGTTATTCAGTATTGCGTGATTGGGCTATTTAAATCACAGCATTTGGATGGACAGAAATAGATGTCTTTATGCAATTAACTATGTATTTACCTGTCTGTCTGGCAATTAGTTTAAATGTTGGTTAAGTAGGTTAGAATTCCAAATGTCCAGACCAGCTATTCCTCCTCCCATTAAACAAAGAAACAAAAGAAGCTACATAGCACTGATTCATACTATGCATTAAAAAAAAACAGACCCACACACCAATAACTGTCAGGAGATCCCTGGAATCTAGCTGCCTCTGAATCTGATGACATACAGTAAAACCCAACGAAAACAGACAGATTGAAGAGCTGTAATTCAGTGGCTTTCACAGTAGAATGTGTAGACTCTCTAACATCAGCACACTTGTGACAGTTCCTGGACAGCAAAGAAGTTTATATCTGCAACATCTTTTTCAGGACAAAAAAAAACCTATGCTGAGATAAGAAGCTGGTAAAACACAATGACCCAGGATTTGATGGCTCTTAACTAATGTATCTGACAGGCAGAGGTAGCCATCATTTTACCTTATTCAATAAAAACATGTTTCTGCTTTCAAATTAAGTGCATTGCCTGAAGCCAATTGAAAAGTGATGTTATGGAAATGCTCATTTGAGATGTTCAGTGGAGATATACTGTCTTTAGGCTGAAGGCACAGTTTACAGTAAAGTCCCGCATTTCTCATTTCACTCCATAGTCGTACTAACAGTTGTTATCTCAGATATTTCCTGCATTGTTTAAACGGAATGTGTCACTAAAACACCTAAGTGGTTAAAAGAAATTCATTTGCAAGGAAAAAAAAAGAATGTCTGTATGTTACATCTGGGACAACTTCATTCCACTTCAACAGCATCTCAGGAATAAGAAAAGCAAATGCTGAGGCCAGCAGGCTTCGGTATCTGCATAGAGCCCTTTGTCCACCTACAACTACATGTGCCCACACTCTGGCTTGGTGACCGGTCACTAAGACACTTAGTGTCACACTGGGTGAAGAGGATCCAGCTGTACACCAAGAAATGTCTTACCTACATTTATTTACTTTATTTATTTATTCAAGTATTTATATAGCGCCAACATACAGTATTACGCAGCACTGTACAGAGTACATATTGTCTTGTAACTAACTGTCCCTCAGAGGGGCTCGCAATCTAGTCCCTACCATAGTCACATGTCTATGTATGTATTGTGTAGTGTATGTATTGTAGTCTAGGGCCAATTTAGGGATAAGCCAATTAACTTATCTGTGTGTTTTTTGGGGATGTGTGAGGAAACCGGAGTGCCCAGAGGAAACCCATGTAGTCACGGGGAGAACATACAAACTTCTTGCAGATGTTGACCTGGCTGGGATTTGAACCAGGGACCCAGCGTTGCAAGGCGAGAGCACTAACCACTACGCCACCGTGCTGCCTACATCCACTAACCAAGGTCTATAAAGCTAAGTACCCAGCAGAAGACTTTGGAAGATGGATCGAGGATCTACACAACGGCGAAACTAGCCAACGAACAATCATTCCTCGATCCATCTTCTGCAATCGCGAACTTTAGTACAGATGATGGGTGCGGATGAGTTGTTGGACAATCGTGTTATATAGCACAGGGGTTAATGGCGATCGTTCCGACCCCGCATAATTGGATCCGTCATGACGGTCATTTAAAACGAACGATTATCGCATGTCGTTAAGCATCGTTTCACAAACTTTTTTAAATGATGTTGAAGGATAACGCGAAAGATCGTTCAAAGCTCGAAAAAGCGGCCGTGAAAAAATCGTTTGGTGGGTATGCAGCTTAAGAGTAGTCTACGGTGCCAACAAAGAAAGAAGTAAGCATTTTGTTTCCTTAAACCCTCTACAGAGTAAGTGAACAAGGAAGATTCATTCTCAAAATATGGTATGGCATGATTATGCACAAGATTCAGAGGTGCCAAAGTGAAATAAAATTATTAAAAGCAGTTTAAAAATAAAGGGATAAAGGTAAACTTATCTCCTCTTGAGGAAAAAAATTCAACGGTGAGATTAAGAAGTGTAACTTTATTGATCCAAATAAACAAAACTCTCATAGATTGCAACGCATTTCTCAGGACTAGGTTCCACTTCTTCAGGTATATACAGAGCCTGAGGTGCTAGGCTCCACTATGGCTCACTGGAAATTGTATTCTTTGTATATGCCTGAAGAAGTAGTAACCTAGTCCTGAGAAACGCATTGCAATCTATGAGTGTTTTGTTTATTTGTATCAATAAAACTACAGTTTTCAACCTCAGTATTGAGTTTTTTTAAACTGTTTTAAATCATTTTATTTCCCTTTGGCACCGCTGAACCTTGTACAAGGAAGGCATATTGCTACAGCTGCCTGGCAGCTCACAAAAAAGTACTGAGCCATCTTCATTTTATTTGCCCAGTAACCCAAAATATTGCTCAGAAGGTCTTAGTAAGATTTTTGCATTTTTATAATCACGTTTAAATGGCTCAAACCAGATTAGAAAACAAACCGTAAAAAGAAAGGAAAAAATTAGGCCACAAATAATATAGATGTTACAATGAGGCTATTAAAAAATAAAGCCCGCTGGAGATTTCTTTCTGTTCTAAATGAAGCCTTCAATCTTTAAGAGATTATAGAAAGACAATAAAAGCTTGACATTGCCTTTTCTTTTGCCAGGCAATTTATATTGCAGACATGCAAACAAATACTGTAATTGATTCTGATGTTCATCTGTAACACACGTTAGGCAGAAGACAACCTGATGTTAATAGTCTCACCGTCACGTAGTGCTACCACTCTGTACAAGATGTGCCAGGCAGGCCATGAATACATATACATGATGTAATGTCACCTGTCAGGAGTGTGCCTAGCCATTCTGCTGCCTCAGGCGACAACTGAAAGGATCCATTGCATCATCCGCTATAAGCACTTGTATGTAAGCAATGTATACAGTGCAGACCCTGACACTCTAAACACTGTCAGATCTGCACAGCAGAAGAAACTTTGAAAGCTCTGTCAGTGAATTTGTTTAGAAATACTCTACTATGCTCTCCACTTGAAAAGTAGCACACATTGAAATGCAATCTTTTTTAAATTGCACCTGAAGGGGAAAAAAGTGCCCCTACGATGAACATACCAGGGCTGTGGAGTCGGAGTCGAGGAGTTGGAGCAATTTTGGATACCTGGAGTCGGTGGTTTCCTAAACTGAGGAGTCGGAGTCAGGAGTTGGATGATTTTTGTACCAAATCCACAGCCCTGGTAAGTATTAGACTAAGGAGTCGGAGTCGAGGAGTCGGAGTTGGAGCCATTTTGGATACCTGGAGTCAGAGTCGGTGGTTTCATAAACTGAGGAGTCGGAGTCGTATGATTTTTGAACCAAATCCACAGCCCTGGTAAGTATTAGACTAAGGATTCGGAGTCGAAGAGCTGGAGTTGGAGCCATTTTGGATACCTGGAGTCGAAGTCAGTGGTTTCATGAAGTGACATCGAAAAAGAGAAAAGCTGGTCTGGCACTGTAGCTTTAATGGGTATCAGCAAGCGTACAATGGTGGAAACAGTGATGCAACAAAAAGTGGTACATTAGTCTCACAAGTACTTATCGTGCTGCTGCTGAGGTGAGGGAGACGTCTGTGGGCAACAGTGGGTGAGACTAATGTATCACTTTTTGTTGCATCACTGTTTCCACCATTGTACGCTTGCTGATACCCATTAAAGCTACAGTGCCAGACCAGCTTTTCTCTTTTTCGATGTTCCATGACACTGTTTCATTACGGTCTAGAGCACGCAGCATCTGCTGAGGGGCAACATTACAGCCAGCTTAGGAATTGTTCAGCACCCACGGGTATACTTTGAGTGCCTGCCTAACCTTTCTTTCGTTTCATGAAGTGAGTAGTCGGAGTCAGATGATTTTTCTACTGACTCCACAGCCCTTGTACTTACCTCAGGAGGGGGAAGCCTATGGATCCTAAAGAGGCTTCTCCTGTCCTCCTCACCAGATGGGATCCATCCCAGGGACCCCTGAAGACCTGATTGCTGCTGCTTGTCAGGAGCCTCGTGCAGACGCAGTATCAGTTTCCAATCGAGTCCGACCCGAGCCTGATGGGGTCTGCTCTTCTGCGCAGCTGCAAGCTGTCTGCACCCGCCCTGAAACACCCCACCAACAAACTCTGTGCGGACTATCAGAGAGCCTGAGGGGTGTTTCCTTAGTAAAACCTGCTGTCTCCTGTTGGTCAAGAAGATGTGACATTAATGTATTTGCCATAGGCTGGCTGTTTCCACCATAGGCTTGTAAGACAGAAACACCAAATCATAGCAGAACAACTAAACATCATCCAGCATGTATTGGTAACTGTATAGATAACCATTTGGTATAGCTTTCGTCTTTTGGGTGTATTCGATTATCTTCTCCAGGACTTTAATGTTATTTTGGGTCTGGAATTTTCTATCTAGAGCCCCTCTTCAATGCCTTTTAACTGATCTAATATTAGTGCTTTCACTGAAGAGCTGCTTGCAGTGAGCTCATTGCCAATGATGTCAACAGAATGTAGTAATAGAAGCCTGAATAGAAATATCTATGTACTTATCATACTCCACTATATCATAGATTAAACATCAGCCCTTTCAAAAGATGATCAATTAGGCGTTGCACACACAACCACTGAATGATAGCTAATCATCCTGTGCCAGCTATTAAAACTACCATACTTCTATAGATGCAGTGTTCCCTCTTCCTTGAATGGCATATGGACAGAGGGTTCCACACTAAGAGCTGTTTCACATTTCGCGATTGTTCAGCGCTTTGCTGATCGCCGGCGATCAGCAAAGGGCTGCTACTAATGTATTCCTATGGATACATTTACACTGCATCGTTTGCAATTTCGATCAATCGCAAACGTGCTGCCTGCAGTGTTTCAGGGGAGATTGTGCTGTGATTCTCATTCTATTAAAAGAGAATCACAAGAGCAATTTGCGCAGAATTGCGAGATTTTGGCAACAAATTGTGGGCTAGCGGTACTCCAAGCACCGAGTGTGAACTAGCCCCAAAGTAACATAACAATAGTTGTAATTAGATTACTTGTGCTGCTTGGACTTTGTTAAGAGTATACTTGGCTGCAAATGGTTTTACTTAAGAACCATAATACCAACAGCTCCTATGCACCTTTCAGAGAGAGGCTGTGTTTAATGCACCCCAAGCAGCACACTATTAAGTAACACTGTAATAGTGACCAACACTTCTGAATGCTGTATAAATCCGCTGAGTACAGCCACACTGCACAGCATTCAGAAATCCTGCAATGCACTCCTATGATGCTCTCTAATATGGTTCAATGTACCATATTATCAGCTCCTGCTTAAGGTGTGTATACACACACACGCACAGCTGTAAGTAGAGGTTTATCTGAAGGCTTAAGGTAGAGCAATATATCATAGGGAGTCCAGTGAGATGAAGAGGTTCATCAAGCCTCCAATACTCTGGTAAAGAATGTCGATCAAAACACTGAATTCAACCCTTCAGAGGGAAAATACGCCAAATAATTTGCATCATTTCATAAGCGATTGTATGCCATAGTATACCATGTTTTGGTCTCTCTGTCCGTTGTGAAGTGCCAGGCACTTACACAGCCCAAAACTTTGCACCTGCCTTGTTATGTTGTATGATCACTTGTGAAAAAAAAATTATTGGGAGTATTTGTCCCACTGAAGGGTTGTGTTCGGTGTTTGGATCCACATTCTACACAATCACACGAGTATTCTTACATGCAGGGATCGGGACTTATTCCATTGGGTGACAATTTGGGGTCAATTTCTGTACAGGTAGGTCGCTAGCCTACAGGCTAGCAATGCAACTGTTGTATGTGGAGAGAGTAGAGATGACAGAGTATGCCAGAGGAGCTTCTGGGGGGAAGGTGAGGAAGAGAACAATGTGTTTGAGGGTTGATTAAGCATCCCTGTTGCTATAGATCTGTCAGTGTTGGAGGGCTCCTGAACACACACTAGATTCTCGGCCAAGGCAGTAGTTAATGGCTGTTTCAGTCAACCACCTTAGTCATATAGCATGCATACCTATATTTAGTCTGCAGTGAAAACAGTCTCTATCAGAAGCTTCACAGGCATTGGTAAAGCCCCCATGCACAGCTACCCACATATGCATTGCATATTTACAGCTTCTCTGAAATTCACTAACATAATGAGATTTTTTTTTTCGTTGTGTTTCCACTTGTAGAAAGTAAAAAAGTTGTAGTAAGAAAAAAGCAGTTTGTCTCCCACAGTCTGCCTCGGAGATGAGGAACAGAAATCAATTTTCCTTAACGTCTGACCTTTTCTTTAAACTCTATGTATTAATCATTTAACAGACTTTACACTGATATCAAAATATAGAATACAAAGTGAGTTTATTTGACAGTAAACTTCCCTATTACCTCTGGGATCTCTTGGTGTGTTAATTTCAAGTCTATCCAAGGGCCTTTTTCTCTCTGCACACCGGATGACCTTATCACATCTTTTTAATTAAAATTTTCGCTTATTAATGGCACTTTAATTCACTTGCTAAATCTATATCTGGGAGTTGTGCTGCTGACATGAAGGATCTGAGCTGCTAAGGTACTTCTAGGCTTGTGTGGACTTGTGCTTAATGGAGAACATAAGTGATCCAGGAACTCTGGCCTAGATCTATTAAAAAAAATGAACTGCTATTGAGTGGCAAAAGTCTGCAATGCTACCTGTGAAATATCAGATTACAGCGATGTCTGCTGAAAGGTCAGGGAATTAGTAGTTCAACAACTGGAGTCGTGTGCATGCAGCTACAATTTTGTGCTAAGTCCCTAACCTTCCAATAACCTGACCAAGGGGAATTACTACATAGCTACATGCCCCAGTGTGGAGCCCACCTCCCCCACCATGTACTGTATATATAACAACCAATGATCAGGACTGGCAGCATCTGCTTTGCAAGGTGTAAGCAGGAGAGAGCAAACAGTTTGTTAGTCTTTTGGAGGGACCCCTGTCCCTCTTCCTTCCTATTTGTCCCTCTTTCAGGACTGATGTACAGATCTATGTAAATATTCTACTATGTATTTTTCTACTGAAAAACTGTCTTTAATATACTCTAAATGTTATTTATATCCTTTAAATTGATATATTTTTTTATTTTCAGATGTTAATATGAAGGGAAATGAACCAGGATAGAAAGGACCAGTGTGGTTTGAATTATAAAACAATATATTTTTCCCTTGAAATCTTTATGGTTTGCGTGACTAGGGGTGTGTTGGGGGCGTGATTAGGGGTGTGGCCTAAGTGTCTCTCAAAATGTTGGGAGGTATGTTAGTGGTTACTACTATTCAAAACACATATGGAGGTCATCATCACCAATATAGTACAAAGAAAGATGTAATACAGCCACTGAGACGGAGAGAGAGATATAGAGAGAAAAAGTACTACTGGTGTTAGGAGCATCAGAAGTAAAATTCCAGCGCTAGAAGGAAGTTCCTCTCAGAACTGGATGGTCCGAACAGCAACCAAGGAGGGTGTATTGAGAATTGTGGATGTTCAGGTGGCTTGCTGCTATCTCCTCTAAGCCTGCTTGTGGCTGGATGGTGTAATGGTTAAGGGCTCTGCCTCTGACACAGGAGACCAGGGTTCGAATCTCAGCTCTGCTTGTTCAGTAAGCCAGCACCTATTCAGTAGGAGACCATAGGCAAGTCTCCCTAACACTGCTACTGCCTATAAAGTGCGTCCTTGTGGCTGCAGCTCTGGCGCTTTGAGTCAGCCAGGAGAAAAGCGCGATATAAATGTTATTTGTCTTGTCTTGCTTCCTAACCTACCATACAAATAAGGAAAGGTACAAAGCAAGGGGAACCAGAGCTGCTACCCTGCCTATGGATGAATTATACATTAATCCATCTCTAGTAGTCCCATTGACTTTTAACTTCTTCCTACTAGTCTATTAATGTAATATAGACAACACTACAATGGCCAACAGGGTATCTCAACCGCTTAATTACACTTAGTTGCAGTTACACCTATTCCAATCTCAGAAACTGCTGAAAAATCAGAGATAGAGTTTACCCTTCAAGTAGCACTGGATTATGTACAGTTATTTTACACTGTACAGCTTTACTTCAGGGCCAGTTAAACAGGGGTTCAGTGGCTTTACAGGACAATCACTCACCTCAAGAGACAGCAGTCAAAAGGGACATATATTGGTGTATTCTGACTTGCTGCACATACAGTAAGTTGTGCTGCAGATGAACACCAATCACCACAAAGTGCTTCTTCCACCTGAAGGACAAGCCTCTGCAGCCTCCTGTCATGCCAGTCTATCTTCTCAATTCTATTACCCACCATCAGTAGATGCAATTTAATACACACATGGATAAAACGGAGCTGTGTTTCTATCTCCATCTTTAACCTTGTTAGCACTGTCAGCTCCTCCAATAAATTAAATGGAAGGGCTCTGATTAGCCAGACTCCAATTCACATAAGGGAAAGACGGACAAGAATGCAGCTAAACCACTGTGCAGCAGAGCTATTCATAAAGACCTCTGCATGAAGCAAAGTTCATTAGACATTCTTCTCAGGCAGACATTTACCTCACAGTCAACTTTTTTTTTTTAAATTATTGTTATTATTATTATTATTTTCTTACACCAGCTTTTTAAAGAAACAAAATCAACAGAATAAGGGACTACTAGACATTAATATTTCATAATTCTTTGGATATTCCAAAGGTGTTGGTACCAATAAACAATGTACATAAATCAAATGCTTGCTTTAAGTGCTAATTAATAAAGGTATGTTATCTCCACAGTGTGCAGTGTCACATCATCACGCTTATCAGTCCTTTTTCTCCATCAGCTAAATGAATGGCTCATACGATTTTGGAGCTATATTATTACACACTTGACTACAGTAGTAAAGCAGGAGGCTTTTCTGCTTAAAAAGAATACCAGCTCCAACAGCAGGTGGAGCTCTAAAGCAAGATTATTCCTTTGAAAAATGAATTTGTTGCTGCTCACGTCTGACCAGATTCAGAAAAAGCATGCTGCAAGCACCTCCAGGTAACCAGCAATGTGTCTTCTGAGGCAAAACGCACACCGAACACCCCTATTATCTGCCTTTGTCAATAGATTGCTGAAAGTGGATAAGTGGCGAGCACTGACATCTATTGTCAGTAATGTTGTCCGGAAATACTACTCTTCGTTTTCCTTCTAGGCAGACTGCAAAATGACAAACGGATGAGGACTATTGTCTTTCATTGTTCTTCCCACCACAGGGCATCACTCACTCATCTGTCACTTACGCCCTCCCCTCATAGAATAGAAGAGGAAGCTCAGCTGTAGCTGAGCAGTATGTCCATACAACATTTGTCCATACTCAGTCACTCCAAATCAATTAACAATAATTTCAGGAGACAACTAGAATGTGTATGAGAATGCTGACTATGATAGGGACTTTAGCCAATGAATATAGCGACATGATATTCTATACAGTGCTGCATACAATGTTAGCGTTATGCACATGTATAGTAATAAAAATATATATGAACAATCCCTGACATTGTCCGAACTCTCCAAAATCTTACTCTGAGCAAATTGGTCCCTTATAATATCATGGTGTCCCACCTTACATTGGATGCTACTGATAATATATTATAAAAACAAACACATCAAACTTACATAAATATCCAGAATAACATTTTAAGGGAAAACTTTTTTTTAGTTAAAAAAAAAAAATCTCTGCAGTTCTATACATCATGATTATGTTCCAAACATTGGGCTTGATACATGAACTGTCAGTGTATTTGCTAAGAAGCATACTGCATGTTACCATAGCAACTCATGTACTATCCTGGTATCATGAGTTGTGCTAATTGCGTAAGGCACGCTACTCCCCCTGGCAGTAGTACCGCTGCCTTCACAAGGCATTCTTACCGACAGTTTGTGCATTGGGCCCATTATTCCATGTGTCTGTCTGCATACTGAACTGAGAAAGGTGGCATGTCAGTCTGCATAATGAGTTGAGAAAATGAGCTGAGCAGTATGGGTGTGTCAGTCAGCATAACGAGTTGAGCAGCCAAATGCGTACATGTTTGAAAAAAAAATATATCTCATTAATCACTTTAGATTGTAAGTCTTCCAAACTTGTCCTGATATGATAGATCTAAACATTTCATTGGTATGCACCCCTGTTAAAACCCTGTACTCACCAAGTACCCCTTGGCAAATATATATTTCATCCTTGTACATGATAATTAGATCTAAACAATGTACAAGTATTTACTATTGGTTTTAATTAGCTAAAATACTAATTTGGTGTTGTTTAAATAAGATTTATAATTTTCTAAAACTCTAAATTTGTTATTCGTGGTTAAGTATATCAAGCCTGAGTACCCCCTGGAACCATCAGAAGTACCCCCTGGGGTACGCGTACCACACAATGAGAACCTAGGTGATAGATGACACAGTAAAGGGTAAATGTAGTTACATAGGTACAGTTAGTTTGGTCGAAAAATACATTCATCCATCAGGTCCAACCAGAGAAAAAATAAATAAGTAAACATTAGGTACCTTTCACTCCTGAACCCTGACACATCCCAGTTCATCCAGGGGAAGGCAAGAAACCCTAACAAGGCTTGGGCCAATTAACCTCTAAAAGGAAAAAAATATTTCCAGACTCCAGATGGCAGTCAGATAAATCCCTGGATCAATTCTGCCTGGAATTACCTAGTAATTATAGCCACGGATGTCCTTCAATGCAAGGAAAGCATCCAAACCTCTCTTAAAATTGCAGCAAATTACTCATGTAGGAAAATGGCTTCCAAACACAATACGGTTTCCATGGCTGCAAGGAAGTCAAATTTGAGCTGCATGGCAGTTTTAGAAAATCATAGCTGGCTGTTAATTGAACGGGAAAACCAATTTTACTAAAAGCTCTGAGAACTGCTATTAACTTTTTTTATGTCAGTATACTTTCCCTTTAATACACACATGGTACTTAAAACCATTGCCCAGGTATATACTTCATATTTTAGACACACTGGCAAATTTTTTTCACACATAGAAAATATATATACAGCTGAAAAATTATGTCTCCATATGAAAACCGATCATGTTTTTCCCCCGTCTTATTTATAGAGCTTTCTTTCACCAACATCTTGTCTACTTTGCTGTCACTACTGTCCTTCCCTATATTTTACTCAATTTACTTTCCTTTTTGCAGCAACCTTTACTATTTTTTATTTTTTTTTTACAAATAAACCTGTAATTTTACTAGCGCGAACCCATCCACCTCCAGTTTGAATTCTGATGTGTTGCTCTTGTGCTAGCCTTGATGTTCTTCCCTTCTTTTTATATGTTCTACATCAATTTTCCGAACAGCACCATCAGAAGACATCTCATCCAGCCTATTCAGGAACCTTACAAACAATTTATTACTCTGAACAATATGAGAGAGATGATGAATGGATGCCAGCGCTGACTTTTCAAAAGTACTTGTAATTTCTTTTTGCAGGAAATGTTATAGTGTATGTGCAAGACCTAATACAGATTTGTGGAGTGACCATAATATCTCAGAATGGGAGACAGTAAATCTTCCCTTAGCTCTCGCTTTCACTTTAGATATTCCAGACTGTTTACAGTGATGGGGTTCACGCTTCACAATGACGCCTATGCATTGGTTTGAGGGTAAACAAAAATGAACCTGCCTCTAATCAAACGCTTCCTACACTTGTCCCCAAATACAACCAACGGATATTTACTGATATCAACACTAGTAGAAGAAGACCCCTGCACACTTTACAGTATCACTGGCTGAAATGGTCACTCCTCAAGCTGACTGGGAGACTGGAGAGGAAATGAGGAGAATCTGGAGGCATCCTGTAGCCATAAGGCAAAGAACAGTTGTCTGAAAAATTCAACAGCAGATGGTACTCATGGCTTGCCACTTTTTTTCTCATGAGCACAGGTGATGGTGGATGCCTGTGTAAATGTCACAGAAATAGCAGCATGATTCCAAGCCTGGTTGGTTACAGCATGATCACAGTCTTGCTGTTCCATGGTATATAACAGACCACAGTGACCATACATAAACCATATATGCCTGTAGATCTAGTCTATCTCTACAAAAAAAAAAAAAAAAAACATCTTAGGGCCCGCTTCCACTTGTGTGGTGCGAATTAGTCGCGGAAATAGCAAAACAAATTTGCACGCGGATGTGAATTTGACCCCAAATTCGTGGGCATTTTCGCATATGTTAGTAAGTATGCAAATTTAACCATGTCAGTGCCTTTGTGCTTTTACATTGATTTTATGCAAAAATGCCCGCGAATTCACGGTAAAATTCAAATACGAAAACTCATGTGAATTTCCTATTAAATACATTGTAAGCGAATCGTGTGCGAATTCTGATGGCTCTGCCGTGCAGATTTTTCCTGCACACAAAACCGCACAGGATTTCTGACAAGTGGAAACAGGCCCATCCACTTGTATTGGTTATGCGAATCTGCATGCAGAAAACGCATGCAGATTCACACAAGTGGAAACGGGCCCTTACTATACATCTGTGCATCTATAAGTTGTGCATATCGTTTTCTGTAATATTATGTACCCCCTGTTTGCTTCTTACTCTGTACAGCACCACAGTATATGTTGGCTTTATTAATCAATAATAATATGCTGTAGCAGATGGATCTCCAATGGCCAGTCAGATCAGAAAGTGCAGTATCCACGTTGTTGGCCCTAAACTACTTGGCAATGTCCATTGAAGTTTACTAAAATGGGATTCTACTGTATATTGTCTGTCTATGGCTTAAAGCCCGTACACACGGTTGATTAAAGTTGGCAGAGGCAGTCAATAACGACCGCCTCAGCCGACAATCAGGCGTGTGTATATGGCCCCTGACTCACTACCACGCATTTGATCCACACAGTGAATAAACTCGCCCTACATACAGCAAACAGCTTTTAAGACGCCACTCCCCCTACTCCCCCACTGCTGCTCCATCATCCCTCCACCCCCTGCAGAGCAACAGGAAGCATCATCAGCTACATAGCTGTACAGGCCAGCCCAGTGATGTCACCCAAGGGGATCGGGTCGTGCTACCTGACAGGGACATAAGTCAGCAGTGTGTACACACTTTTATGAATCCAAACACCTCATGTGGCAAATCTAGATATAACAAGCTGGGCCAGCACAGACAATAAATGATTCTGAGTAGCTGATTCAGGAGAGCTATTTTTCACATTAGCAAATCTCCCAGCCAGACAATAAGATGCAATAGTTTATACTGTATAATCAAGGATGTAAACAGCTCTGCAGTGAGGAGCTAGAAAAAGGCTTTCATTCAGACCAATTTTTTTTTTTATTTTTTTTTTTAGGTGGCCAGAGATGGACAGCTTTTTTCACTCACTAATAGTCCGTGAAACAATAAAACAATGGTTTGTATTCACAGTAAAACCCACACACATTTTTCTACAGCACAGCAAACAGAAGTCTGAAGGCTTTCTTTATTACTTTTTTTTTTTTTTATTGGCTAGCATTTCTTTATAAATGCTTGCAGGAAAAATATGTATTATTTTGTATTATTTGAACCTTTTCTTTTTTATTAAGACTTAGCACCTTGTCTAAACAATTATTATGTCATTTAGATTATAAAAGCCAACGCAGCTAGGCAGAATAAGCTCCAGCGGTTTTTAATGACACGATTGCTGTCCAAATCAATAAACACTATACAGCATATTATTTAGCATATTATTATTTTAAATGGCGATTAAACATGTCTTGGGGAATTGAGCTAATCACTGAAAAATGTATAAATTAGTACAAAAAAAAGCACTTCTCGGCAATCTCTGTGCCATTCTTTAAAGTGGATCAAACTGAAGTACATTTAGCCATAGCATAATTGGGTTTTGATCTGTGTTCATTTAAATATAGCATTTATAAAGCTTAGTGAGGGGTAAACCTAAGAATGAATGTGCACATAAATTAAATGTGTCATATCAATGAAAATCCGAAGAAAATAAACCATTAAAACGAGATATCTTTGCCGTCCATGATGAGCAGTGTATGCACACGTTATACAGGTGTCACAAGTCAGGCAGAGGTAATGACAATTAATGATCAGATGTCGAGTAGTGGCTTTTTCACCAAAGCCTACTTATTCTTATTTCTTACGCGTTTCACGTTGCCCAAAAAAAAAAAAAAAAAAAGGAAACATGGCAGATGAAGACAGACACGTTGGCAAGCCAAGCATGTGCATATGATTGATAAACTTAATTGAATCCCATCAATTGTCATGTAGGGAAATGAGATGCAGAGGTAAACAGGCAAGACGTATAGGTTGACAGGATCCGCTGCAGATAAAAGTATTAACGTGACATGACAGCCCCAGACGTCAGATCTTTTGAAGAGGTAAAAATAATAATAATAATAATGCTATACAAATGAAAGAAGACCAAAACCAAGTTAACAAAAAAGTGAAAATGCAAAAAGGACATTTTTGTCCCCTAGCGAAAATCGTACAAAAGTCAAAGGTTACTATAAATAGCTAGATAAAAAGCTTCAAAGGTTTACACTTTGAAAAAATAGACCACACTGGATAGAGACTATTCTGTTTGAAAACATGGCTCTATGAACTACATGCATGGCCTCTGATTGCTGATACATGTCCACGGATGGTTCATGGTAAGCAGTATGCACACATTTGGTTTAAAGATGCCTGTTAGACCAAAAGTTTATTTTTTCCCAATAAAAAGATACTCTCTAACTAATCTTGCAAACATCAAAATGTAAAAGTGAGTCAAATACAGCATAATGATCTCTGTGTTTCATTTCCAAAATGACAAGTGATTGCTGGCTAATTTAAATGAACAGGGTGGAGCAAGCCGTAGGCTAACGAGGCTTATTGAAGCTACCATGGTTTCTGCATAACTAAGGGTGGTATTTGTATGCAAGCATGGCTTGGAATCTTGAGGTCATCCAAGACCACTCGTTCCCATGTCCATACTACATGAATAGGCAAAGCCTGGACCTCATTTGGTACACAATTAAGGAGATAACAAAAGCAACATCATCACATGAAAATTCTGCACATGCCACAAACTGGCTGTAAAATGAAATAAGGATCAGGTACAATTTGAGCCTGAACTTGGACTTTCCCTTGAAGAGCTGTCACTCTCCGGTGATGCATCTGCAATCCCAAAGTGGACACGCTGACTTGGTTTGGGTCAGTGACTCAGAAAGTACTGCAGCAGTGGGATCAGCAAAACAACTGAGCAACTGGTATTTTCAGAAAGAGAGGTCAGCAAGGTCACCTTAGTATTTCTGGTAGCAGGCTTCTTGATGAGGCACTGAAATGTAAACCTTGTTATGGGACTCAAGTAGTTAAAATATGTATTGTAAAATGCAGTAAGGCTGGGTTTACACTGGCAACTGATGCATTTTCACAGATTCAGCTGATCATCAGTTAGCGTCCATTTTCATCCACCTTTCTATATATTGAGGACACAAAAATGCAGCTGACAGTGCATTATCATGATACACTGCGCTACAGCACGTAGATCTAAACTAGCCTATTAGAAAACACTAGATACAGATAAGTAAGCTGCGGTTCAGTTGCGCATTGCGTTGTGAGTGACGTTCGGCAGCATTACCACTGTAAACAGGCCCTTAATTGAAGTCTGCATTTGTATCTTATTTCCTTTTTTACAGCTTTTATTTCCCATTCTATAAATGTTTCAACAAATTTCTATTTGTATAAAGCCTTGTCCTGAAAGCATCTCAAAACGATTGTGCTTTACTGTCCAACAGGTGCTGCTAGGACCACAGTAATTATTTTTAAATACATAATTCCCATTATGCTATACGCCAGTCCTCCCATTGTGGTCCTGCCTGGCCACAAGTGCCCGGTAAAGTTCAGAATGGGAGTATAAGCTTGCTATTGGCTCATTATTCATTATTATTATTATTGGCAGCATAAGCCTGATTATACTAAATCCCGGACTTTACATCTTGAAGAGTACAGCTATACCGGTACATTTCTTTCAGTGTTGATGCCGTTAAATACTTTACACAAATTTGATATGATTTTTTATGATTTTTAAATTTAAAAATTCAAATGTACTGAGTGAAGAACTGAACCACAGAAGTCTGCTATTAATCCATACAAATACATAAGGAACATAAAAAAAACCCAAAAGTTACGATGTTACGATGTCTACATTTTTCCAACTGAAGTACAAGTCCGTTCAAGCACTAGGTAAGAAACGCCAAAAACATAGCTCAAGGCTAGAGAGTTAGGCAAGCTAATTAAAATAACTAATAACGTATGTGAAGAAAATAAACATACAACAAGTTAATGACTAGATGTGTAAATGACTGATGATGGATTTACTGCGCTGTGTTTATTAGTCATCATCAGGAATGTCTTTACACCACAGCACACTTGAAAAAAAAATGTTTACCTCTCTCAGTTGAAGGGAGCCTGAAATGAGAGGGTTATGGAGGCTGACATATTTATTTCCTTTTAAACAATACCAGTTGCCTGGCTGTCCTGCGGATCTGTTTGGCTGCAGTAGTGTCTGAATCACACACCTGAAACAAGTATGCAGCAAATCCTGTCAGAAATATCTGATCTGCATGCTTGTTCAGGGTCTATGGCTTAAAGGATACCAGAGCCCAAATCTTTTTGAGAAACGGGGGGGTGGGGGGGGGCAGGCATATAATGTTACCTGTGCTGATGCCTACCCCCCCCCCCTCCTTGTTCTTTCAGCCCCCCGTAATGCATCTAAAAGCCCCCCGGGATCCTCTTCTGGTCGGCCAGGTCGATCTGTGCCCGTCCTACAGCGCACACCCATGGCCAGGAGCACGCTGCGCATGCGTATGACATCATGCGTATAGTGTAGTGGCGTCATATGCATGCAAAGAATGCTTGAGGTACTGAAGGATGCACGCATCACGGCCAGAGCCTCCACAGTGAAGATTGACCTGGCCAACCAGAAGAGGATCCCAGGGGGCTCTTAGGTGGGTTAAGGAGGGCTAAGAGGAGAACAGAGGGGCGCAGTAACAGTATATGCCTGCTCCCCAGTTTCTCAAAAAGATTTGAGCTCTGGTATCCTTGAAAGAAGTAGAGGTAATGGATCAGCTGGACAGCTAGGCAATGTGCATTGTTTAAAAGGAAATAAATATGTCATCCTCCATAGCCCTCTCACTTCAGGATCCTTTTAAGCTAAATAGGAACAGTAGATTGTTACCAATCTAAAGTTGCTGAGACCTAGTGGCAGCTTTTAGTATTTCACTCTGTGCTTTCATAGCTCACCTGGGGCATTACTGTTTATCCCAGGTGAACCTCACCTGCCCTGTTTTCCATCTTGTCAAAGTCAGAAACCTCCTGACTTTGCCACTATACCCTTGATGGCGTTTAGGTTCCTGTTCAGCTTGGGTGTGCTTTTGGACAGTTTAGTTGGTATAATGACCTCGGCTTGTTTGACCATCCTAGTTTTATGTCTGTGTCAACCTTTGCTTTGTTCTGAATGTTCTGAACCAATGATACCTATCAGTAGTAATATAAGAAAAGCTTCAGCAATGGATTCAAACAAGCTCCAGTAGGAGAATCTTAATTTCCCACTGAGCATCCCTATTGGTCTGCACCCACTGTTCCGGTCATCCAACCCTTCGTGGTGATGAGATGGTAATAATGTTTGGGAGGAGGTGTCAAAGTAGTTTTTTTTTTAAGAAATTCTAAAAACATATTTTTTCTGAATCCAAAATACTGTATCACATTTTGACACTGCACATTTTATGAGTTTTTTTTTTGTTTTGTGTTGTTTGGGGTTTCTTTTGCAAAGTGGGTTTTATTTTCAATGATTGTCACATTACAATTGCAGTCTAAGGAAGTGGCCAGTATGAACAACTAGAGCATCTAATGCACTATATCTCTAATACTAAGAATAGAATTTTAACTAGTGCATAACAAGAATGGCCAACATAATGAATGGTGCATTCTGTCATACAAGAAAAAGCGCAGGCTTAGATTATGGATAAAGCAAGTGAAGCAGGAAGCAGAACAGGCCTCACTGATAAAAGACAAGCATTTAAAATTCCATCCTTCTCTTCTCTCCATCCTTTCAATAGCCACCAACAACCTCTCAATACATCGGAGGAATCTGAAAAGCTGTGCAATTTGGGTTTATGTTTTCTAGCCGTGCAATTACTACATGTGTAGATACTGAACCCAAATTTACACAACTGCCCCCCAAAAAATAATTTTCTATGTGTTTTATTTTTATTATGCAACAATAAAGCCTATCTTTAGGTATAATAAAAGTTTTAGCCAGTATACAATAAAACAAACAAAGTAATACCAAAATAAAATAAATTAAATACCAAGTAAAAGGAAATGTAAACTACATTTTAAACCTGACCAGAGAATAAATGGCTTAGTTACTACAAAGTTAAAAATAGGTCTCAAAAATAAAGTATTCATGTCATATACTGTATATTTTAAATTTCAATAATAAGAAAAGGTTGTTTTGGCGCTTGGCAAACGGCGCCGCTATAGCACTAGTGCTATACTATGCGTCCTGTGCAAGGGTAATTCGGGGTTACTGGCAAATTAGGAAGGGGAAATAATGCCGACAGGGATGTGAGCAGCAGTAGGGTGAGCTGTCATTCAGTTCACCCTGCGCCCAACTCACTGGTGGCGTATTTATACGTACACAATGATAATGGATAACATGGTCAGCCGTATACAAAATACACATAAAGAGCAGCCATTTTTTTAATATGTGGCTCACATTTTAGGCCTCGTATAGGCTACACAACAGAGATGATGATGCCATCCATGAATTCAACTTTTTATTAATTTGTATTTATTTCTTGGCTGTTTATTTGATATTTCCACACTGACTGACTTTTCCATACAAATTGGATGCTGGATTCAAATCATGGAACTGGATACTTAGTGAAGGCAACACAGTTTTATACCAGTACTGAACAATCTTTTGTTTAATGGCAAAGGACTTTGTCATTGTGGTACAAAATATTGTAATTTGGGAGCAAGTCAGCAAAATTAAGCATTTTATCAGCTAGGACACTAATACACTATCAAGCATTCACTAATCCAGCAACAATGCGCTGTCTCCCAATGCCAAATGCAGCCAAACGACTCCAAGCCCTAAAGGTTTGTACCGACCCACCCACGATTTTTCCATCGATTTACCAGACGACCAGCGATTTTTTTTGAGCAGTCGTTTTCACAATCTCGCAACGTGGTACAGGTGCACAATAACACGAATGTCGTTTAGCGTTGCTCTACAATAACGACAGTCACGATGGATCAGATCCTCACGATCTCCAATGACTCCCTGCAAAGTACCGCAATCGCTTGAAGTCTGGTTTGCTCCTGTTGTGTGGCCGTTGCTGGGAAAATGGATCGGGGAGCGCTCGTCGTCAGGGAGACATTGTTGAATCCATCTTCCTTTATCGCTAGGTGAGTACTCAACATAACAGATGCTGGGAGCTGCAATGTCCTCTTGGTGCACTCTAGAGACTAGATGGCTGGTGTTATCCAGTAGCCCTTGTACATTATTACTGTAGCCTCCACAGGATGTAGTTTGCACCGGCACCAACTCTACGATTACATCCTTATAGTTTAGCTGCATATTATTAGGAACTAGGATAACATTACTCAAGAACTAAGATAGCATTCAGATGTCAAGCAAGGGGTGGGGGTGTTAAAGAATAACAGAGAGAATAGCAATGTGAGTCATGTGTTTGTGTGTGGATGGGGGGGGGGGTTATACCCAAGGCAAGGTACCCCCAAGTGAGTATTCACTTAGAATTTGGAGGGTGGAGCTTATGTATTTGGATTGGTAGGTGTGCATTGTGGGTAACCACAAATGTTCATTTATAACTGAATTATTGCAAATTTCCTTCTGTTTTAAGAAGGCAATTACACCTGTATTTGGATTGGGATGAGGTTGGAGAGGTGCAGTTCTTGGAATTGTGCTTGTGTAATGAGTATAGCGTATTTTCACTGCAGTTGTAAAATACTGTTCAAGCCTTCACACTGGAGGTAATGCAGTGAAGATGTCCTGCTTCCTCGGATTATCACTGACTTAATAAGAATTAATCAATGCAAATTAGCGTAGGAAGAGTTCAAGTCATGTAAAGACCTGCACACACACATACACACAGAGAGAGAGAGAGAGAGAGAGAGAGGACTACGGAGAAGGCATCTGAAGAGTTTGTAAAGGAATGACCTTGGTGCAATCAATCAACAGAATCCTATTTATTCCGGGTATGAGCAGAATATTGAAGAAAAAAACTATAAGCTGCAGAAATGAGATCCACCTATAGCATTCTTGTATGATTAGGTATTTTACCTGAAGCCCAAAGTCAATATCTATAAAAATGGGAGTACAGTCTGGTTTTATGGGAAGGTGTTATTAACTTAATGAAAAGCTCTTATAAATGTGTCTTCTTAGAATCAGCTAGCTGGCTCCACTACAAAGCTTGGTGATGTACCAGCAAGGGAAAAAAATTACAGGAATTAAAGAGACGGTCTGATTTATTACACTAGGTGGAACGATAAAGAATCTGTTGCCTAAAGGATTCAACACAAAAGTTTCATTCTATATCCTAACCCGCACTGGAAAAACTACACCTGGAATATGATGAACTAACTTGGGGGAACCATATACTGTATACAGTGAGATGTGGTTATAATGTAATGCATGGCACATAGATTGCAGAAATACCAGTAAACTTTACATGCACTTTATGCAAACATACTTTTTTTTACTGATGTTTGCTGAATTTATACCCCAGGAACTCTAAAATGTAAAACCTATAGCATTTCACACATGCCCAACAGGCATTGTAATTCTTCAGGTAATAGTTCAGGGCTGAGTCTGTACATACGCACCCATAGCCTGCAGGCTAGCAACACACCTGTTGCTAGAGAGTGTGGAGGAGGGACACTGGCGCAGTGCATGACTCAGCTGCATGGAGAAGGAGGATAAGAAGGAGTGCAATGAGCCCAGTATGCCAATACATTGAGCCAGTGTACACACTAGATTCTCAGTAGTGGCATATAGTGCATATAAGGCTTTAGAAAAGTGTATCTAATTGGTTTAACCAATTTGGGACAGCGTGCAGTTAAAACTATGCTGCCTAATCCTGATGCTGCGTAGCTTTAATGCCAGCGGCTCACATGCACGGAATGCGATCTAAAGATGCTGGAGAGCCGTACATCGGTCAGGTGCCGTTGTCATTAGGTTCTGACCTCCTGATTGCTGTGAGCCAATCACAGTGATCAGGAAGTACAACATTAAAAAAAAGGATCTGGTCCTTAAAAAGGGCCAAAGCCTGCCATCCCCAGTGGGATAAAGAGGAATTATTAACTGTAGTTTCACTTTAAGGTATCTCTCTAATCACAAAAGTTGGAGAAAATTGCCTTTCATTTCACCAGACTACAATCCAATAACCTTTTATAATAATTAACTGTATTCAATAAATGTTGCAATTTAGATCATCAAATTGATGTATGAGTGATCAGAATTATGCAAAACAATGAAGAAGTCAGTTGGCACACACCCAGCCCTTGACATGTCCGTGGTCACTGTCCAGCTGAGTCGGCTATCTGGAAGCAGCCGCAGGAATACACATCTCATCTGAGTGCCTGAACCCTGCATGAGTCCCACCACACCAGCAACCAGAGTGGTACCATGCAGACTGGCAATTTCCTCATTTTTACTGCAAGTCTTTTTATGATCTTCTCACAGGGCTAATTTCCCCACTAATAAAAAAAAGCATGATGCTCTGCATCAGTCAACAGCAGGAGGGAAAGCTATTTCATTAATTCTCTGTAAAATGTACACCTGTGGCAATCTATATGTTTGCAAATTCAACAAAATTGTCAACATTTAGGTGCAGCGGAGAAACCAAAAGGTTCCTTGGACAAGCCAATTTGCATATGCTAATTTCGTTAAAATCGCTCTCCAAATGACAGCATTTCAGAGGCCACGTTCCATTTTCTCTTTAGTGCTTTTCTGACAGTTAAAATGCGGATAAGTTATAATTTAGTTGTATCTACTCTCTTCTTTGTGTCCGGCAAAATAATTCAAAGACTGTGACAGATAGAATGCAATAATGAAAATTGTTCTCGATCTACAGAGAGCCGTAATGTGCAGTGAATGCAAACGGCGGTTATAGAGTAGAAAAAAAAAGGGGGCCATAAGAGAAACATAGGCAGACAGCTTCTAAACATAACTGAGATCCCATTGATGAAAATGTTATGTAAAGTGCTGTGCATTGATCCAGTAATCCCCAAAGCTTCCAGACCATCTTTAATTTACCTTAACAGAGAAGTGTACTGCGAAAGAAGAAGAAAATCTCCCAAGACCCTGACAAACATGTACTGTAGGAAACGGGCGATTTTGTAGTCATATAAGCAGAACAAAAAGATGTCAGGAAGCAGGACTGCGCGCCAAACACGAGCCTTTCACAGAACTTCTTATGCAGCGTGTTCCTGAAAGAACTTACAGAGGATGTGAATTATAGGATGATATATATTCTGGATGGCACTGCATGAGCTCACAGCTTCCATGCACTAGGAATAAAGCTTGTCCACAATCTTTATAAAAATAAACACGCCGGGGGAATAAATGATGGTGTTAGACTGATGAGAGTACATTGCATCAATAAACGTTCACACCTAGTCACTGGGCTTTGCAGCAAATCAGGTCATTTAAAGGAATGTCACTATATTGCCGGTCGGTATTTGCCAGAGGTCTTGTGACTAAACTACAGTAAAATCCCAGTTATCCAGAACTCAGTTAACCAGAAGCCTCAAGCAACCAGAAAAAAAATCCTGGCCTTGCAGGATGCATAAATCTACTTTTAAACTTCTTTATATAATAATAAACCCACTTTTGTATAGCCTATCTATAACCAAAAATGAAAATCAGATGGCAGGTTTAGTGCTGCCTTGCCTCTCTCACCCGATAAGACAGTGCTTTTTCTTAGGGCACTGGTATGCAGCCTGTTGTTCTAATGGAAGCTTGACATGAATTAAAACAGTGTTGCTGCTGTCTAGATCTGGTTGGGTCCCGGTTCCCATATGTTGCCCACTAACAGTACAATTTCCCAAGCAATTCCCAAGCATCTGATCCAATCATTGTGATCGACCAGAAACGATTGTTTGGAACCACCAACGGAAAAAAAACTGATAAGAAATCCGATCAGACCAAAAGAATCTTTCAGAAATACAATGAACGTTTGATAGAATGATCATTTGTCGTCGATCGTCACCTATAATGGTAAGCAATCGGATCAATCGTGCAGTCGATTGTGCGGGAGATCGTACTGTTAGTGGGCACCTATAGACAGTCACACAACTAATGTATAGCAATCCAAGGTTCCCAGTAATCAATATACGTTTCCATGACCTTGGGCCTGTTTCTGATCATAAATTTCAATAACAACTCTTTACATCTGTTCTGCATTTTTCAGACCATGGAATAAAGCCATTTTTGTAAATGTTGAAGCCAAAATCCTAGCCAAAGAACCCATCTCTCGTGCTCTAGCGCAAGCTGGGCAATAGAGATGTTCATTTGATAGGACAATAGAGATTTGCATTTGATTGGGTGTTATGGAAATTCCACCCCTTTCCTTCTTTAATCTTCTTTTACTAAACACTCTTTTTTGCAGCCCTCGATGTACCATCCTTTCTCATCTCAAGCACGAGTATGATTCACTTAGCTGGATGAAATGAGAAATATTTGCAACACTTTTTTTTGTCTGCTATGAAATACTACCATATGTCTGTCATTTGTGTGCTTCCCACTGCTCCAAATCTGCTCAACAACCACCATTCTACCTTCCTGCTAAAGAGATTTTCCTTATTGCGCGCAAAAGGATGCATGAAACGAGGCACGTTTAAGTTGTATGAATGATGATATGTAAGCTCTCTAACACATGTGCCAACTTTTCCAAGGATATAACTATATCGCTGAGTAAGCATTGCCATCGTTAAATTGCATTTTTTTCCCCTTCTCGCTAATGAACGAGATGAATTATTTTGACTGCATAGTGACATTTTAATCTAGTAATTGAATTTTTGGCAGACTGTCATGCCACCTTTTTGTCCCTTTGAAATAAGTATGTGACGGTAAAATGAATTTAGGTGCAGAGATGATTCTTGCTCTGTAGAGCCAACAACATTCTTAAATGTGCGCCATAAAATATATGACACAACAGGCCGCATGGCCATAATTCAAAGGACGCGTGGCCTGAAATAGGGAACAATGCAGCATACTATTCAGATAGATCAGGCCTGTCGCATTGTGGTTTATGCTTCGGTTCTGTTTTAGAGTCAAAGCTCTCACTATCGTAATTTTTAGCCATGATTACAGTCAGCACTACAATGTCAGGCCTGGGAATGCTAGCAATGCCGGACTCTCCCTTCTCTTAAAATCAGCAGCTCGTACGCACACACACATCTCAAAATCAGCACTGGCTAAATAAGACTTCACTAAATGTAAATCTAATACCAAAGGAGGAATAAAATGATATTGAACGCGGGCTCCTTATAATATGATTTGACTTGCCCGCGCAACCATCTGTTTCCATCCAGCATTCCCACATATGGATGTAACTTTCTTTAGCAATTTGAAGGGTGGATGGCTTGAAACAGTCCCTCAAGGCCAATACACCAACAATTACATCACCATCCTCCTCCAAAAGAGATTGAATATAAATAAAATAAGCCATTTGCTAATGCATAACAAATGAATAGTGGCTAAGAAGAATGGATTTAGAAAAAAATTTAAAGGAAAAGCTATGGGCAGGGTCCATGGAAAATTAAATGATATGAAATGGAACTACGAATCAGAGCATGGCACAGAGTAACATATGATGGAAACTGGAATCCCGCCGCAACTAAGTAATGGAAAAAAGCGCCAAGATCATTTAAAGAGAAACTCTAGGGAAAATCAGAAAAAAGAAAGTTGCACCCAGATAGGTGTGAACTTAATTGAAAATAATTTTGCACCTGTGTTGCAGAAAAAAAAATCAATATGACCATGCTTCTTGTGTAGGAATGCCAATGAGAAGTTTGCATTATAAGTCCACTCTTTATCACATGTTGAGGAACAAAACTACAAATGAGAAGTGTTTCCTACATCCAATAAGCAGTTGGTGCCAGTAATCAGTCTCTCCCAACAGCTGCAATCACACACTAGATTTTTCCTGAGATGATAACCTGTGATTGGTTTTGAGTGAGAATCTAGCATGAGTACAGACCTCCATTGACATCACTCGTCTATCACTAAAGGTGCCCAATCGACGAATGGTCTAATCGCATTGCTTATCATTTTCCCCTACGTTGGTGAGCCAGAACATTTGTTTCTGACTACTCACAACAATCAGTAAACTGGCTCATTAATGGGCACCTTGAGCGATACACCAGGTTGGATAATACTTAGGTGAAGACTCTAGCAGTTCTTACAGTAAAGTGTCTTCTGCTTATCCTGCAATCTTTACTCTCCACAGAACAGATCAAGCTGCAAGGCAGAGAGCTGAGCTGTCTGTACATTGACCATTCTTAAACGATCCCCTGTATAGCATCTGTATGTAGCTTTAGGCTAGTCAGATTGGAATGATTATGTTACCAGGACATTTAAAAACTAATTTAAAAGTACCTTAATTAAAAAAAATATATATGAGTGGACATAAATCAAGGGGGTGTCAAGAATGTGTAGGGATTTTACAGTATATTGTGCAAATATTTGCCTGCCTGTCATTTTCAGAGACATTGGCCGTTATTCAACTCACTTTTTCTCATAAGTTTTCTCCTAGGAGATTATTTTTCATCTTCATTTTTGAGCCCTCTGCAACTGAAAAATTAGGTGAAAAAGTATTGTCAAAATTGTTATTGATTGCTAGTAGTAAGGGACTCCGAGCTCAACTTAAAAAGGAAAATAGTACTCACCCGGGGCTTTCTCCAGCCCAGTCCTGGTCAGGAGGTGCCACGACGGCATCCTGGCTCCTCTCCTAGGCCCCGCTCCGGAATGGCAGCCCGGCGGCAGCCCAGCGACACTGGGCCGAGTGTCGGGCTCCTTCTTCCGCGTATGACATGGCTGACGTCACCTCGCCGTCCGCCTCGCGTCATCACGGCAGCCGGCGTGGCAGTACTGTGCATGCGCGCTTTAATCGCGCATGTGCAGTACTTTCACGCCGGACGCGGTGATGACGCGAGGCGGCCGGCGTGGTGACGTCAGCCGCGTCATACGGCGAAGAAGGAGCCCGACACTCGGCCTAGTGTCGCCGGGCAGCCATTCCGGAGCGGGGCCTATGAGAGGAGCCAGGACGCCGTCGTGGGACCTCCCGACCAGCACTGGGCTGGAGAAAGCCCCGGGTGAGTACTATTTTCCTTTTTAAGTTAAGCTCGGAGTCCCTTTAAAAGGCATTTTATTGATAAGGTGTGAAAATATCACCAAGGACAGTGGAGCTCATTGTGTTAGTCGCAAACTACTTCATGGTAGATCCCGACCGCACTACATTTTCTATTCTGTATATACAATTGTGCTCCTATTATTGTACATAGGTAGATTATTTTGACTTGCTATTTTTTTAAAGTAGCTCACAAGTAGAGGTGTACCGAACGGTTCGCCGGCGAACGGTTCCAGGCGAACATTGGGGGTTCGCGTTCGCCTGCGCCAGGCGAACTTTTCCGGAAGTTCGATTCGCCCCATAATGCACTATGAGGGTCAACTTTGACCCTCTGCATCACAGTCAGCAGGCACATTGTAGCCATTCAGGCTACAGTAAGCCCTGGAGCCCCACCCCCCCTTATATAAGGCAGCCTCCGGCGGCCATTACAGTCACTCGTGTGCCTGCTAGAGAGAGGAAAGGGACAGCTGCTGCAGACTTTTTCTCTTAGGGACAGATTAGTTAGGTTCTAGGCTGCTTTGCTTGTTCCTGACTGATTAATATTGCTTTTAAAGCACCCAGCAACAGCTCTTTTCAGAGCTCAACCTGTACATTTTTTTTTTCTGACACTTTTGTTGCATGCAAAGCCTTGCTAATTGATAGTGTGTGTGCCACTGCCAGCAGCCCAGCACATTCAGTGACTGACTGCCTGTGTGTGTGACAGGGAGCTGCACATTGTACTACCCAGTACTGCATATACCCCAGTACCTGTTGTGTTTACTTAACCCACCTCATCACTGCATATACCTAGCTTTGTGTTGAGTGAACCCAGCTCACTGCATCTAACTACCCAGTACCTGTTGTGTTTACTTAACCCACCTCATCACTGCATATACCTAGCGTTGTGTTGAGTGAACCCAGCTCACTGCATCTAAGTCTAACTACCTGTTGTGTTGAGTGAGAACCCACCTCACTGCATCTTAAGTACCTTTACTGTATACTGTTCAGTGAACCCAGCTCACTGCATCTAACTACCCAGTACCTGTTGTGTTTACTTAACCCACATCATCACTGCATATACCTAGCGTGGTGTTGAGTGAACCCAGCTCACTGCATCTAACTACCTGTTGTGTTGAGTGTGAACCCACCTGGCCACCTCACTGCATCTAACTACCTGTTGTGTTGAGTGAGAACCCACCTCACTGCATCTTAAGTACCTTTACTGTTGAGTGAACCCAGCTCACTGCATCTAACTACCTGTTGTGTTGAGTGTGAACCCACCTGGCCACCTCACTGCATCTAACTACCTGTTGTGTTGAGTGAGAACCCACCTCACTGCATCTTAAGTACCTTTACTGTTGAGTGAACCCAGCTCACTGCATCTAACTACCCAGTACCTGTTGTGTTTACTTAACCCACCTCATCACTGCATATACCTAGCCTTGTGTTGAGTGAACCCAGCTCACTGCATCTAATTACCTGTTGTGTTGAGTGTGAACCCACCTGGCCACCTCACTGCATCTAACTACCTGTTGTGTTGAGTGAGAACCCACCTCACTGCATCTTAAGTACCTTTACTGTTGAGTGAACCCAGCTCACTGCATCTAACTACCTGTTGTGTTGAGTGTGAACCCACCTGGCCACCTCACTGCATCTAACTACCTGATGTGTTGAGTGAGAACCCACCTCACTGCATCTTAAGTACCTTTACTGTTGAGTGAACCCAGCTCACTGCATCTAACTACCTGTTGTGTTGAGTGAGAACCCACCTCACTGCATATAGCTAGCATACCCCCGAGATGGACAAAATGGACAAACCAGGTAGAGGAAGAGGTAGAGGCAGACCCAGAGGAAGGCCACCAGGCACCGGCAGGTCTGTGGCTGTGCGAGGTGGTGTTGCTGTGATTTCATGCGGACCTGCCCCAAAATACAGTGCTCAGAAGAAGGCACGTGCCATCACTTCCCAAAATCGTGAGGAGGTGATTGAGTATTTAACACAGAACACCTCATCTCCCGCAGCCACCAGCGCTACAACAAGCACCACATCCGCTGCATTTGACACTTCGCAGGAGTTATTTGGTGGTGGTGGTGAAATCACTGATTCCCAGCCACTACTGCAACAACAACAAGAAGGCGCAGGTACACCACCTCATACGTCTGAGTTAGGTGGCGATAGTATGGACGTAACGTGTGTGGATGGGGATGATGGTGGACCACCTGAAGTTGGTGCACTTGAGGAGGTGTCTGAGGAAAGCGCAGCTGGCCAGGAGGATTATGATGACGATTAAACGGATAGCACATATGTTCCCGGTAGAGGAGATGACCAGGGGGACAGTTCAGAGGAGGAGTCAGAGAGGAGTAGGAGGAGACGACTCCATGATAGAAGCAGAGGGAGCTCGTCCTCAGAAACAGCTGGGGGCAGTGACCGGTGCCATGTATCGCCAGCTATGGCCAGGGAGCACACATGCCCTTCAACGTCAGCTGCTGCTGATGCCATCGTAGCGCCATCACCCCAGGGGGCCTCAGCGGTTTGGAAATTTTTTCACGTGTGTGTCTCAGATCGGAGCAAAGCCATCTGTTGTCTCTGCCAGCAAAAATTGAGCCGTGGAAAGGCCAACTGTCACGTAGGGACAAGTGCTTTACGAAGGCACCTGGAGAGAAGGCACAAACAGCTATGGCAAGAACACCTGAGGAAAAGAAGCACCCCTCAAAAGACAAGCAGCGGAGAACAACCGTGGCAGCCGTCACAGGGGGCTTCTGCTGCTCCACGTTCCCATGGTATTGTTCGTGGCTGGGGGGGAGGAAGAATGGATACACTTTTAAACAATTTAAAAATACAACCATCTAAACTTTCAAACAATTTAAAAATACAACCATCTAAACTTTCAAACAATTTAAAAATACAACCATCTATCATTTTCAAAAAATTAAAAAAAAAAGGGCAAAAAAACTTGCCCTCCGTAAAACATTCTTGGCAAATGCTTTTGACTTGGTTTGTCTTCCGCTGGCTCAAGGGTCCATCTGACCACAGATGCCTGGTCTGCAAAGCACGGTCAGGGCAGCTACAGCATGGGTCTCAGCAGGCTTCCACTTCGGGCCGCAATCCAACCTTCATTCCCCGCGGTGACAATGGCAGACTTGCCCTCCATAACGGATTCCCGTTAAAGGATTTAAAGTTAATTCATTTCAAATACACAGCAGGGCCTCGAAAGTCCGCCTCCTGTATTGTTATTTTTGATCACTACCTCGGGGCGGGCGTGCATGCCTACCTGCTGCCCTCCTTGGATGTGTAGTGGTAGCCGTTTCTCAGGCTCCACACCGGATTCCATCTCTCATTTCCCGGCCATTACCCGGGGTCACAAATGACAGACTTGCCCGCCTCCATATGATTCTCGTGAAAGGAATGTGGTGTCATCTTTGCCCGCCATAACTGGTTCTCGTTAAAGGATTTAAAGTACATTCATTTCAAATACACAGCAGGGCCTCGAAAGTCCGCCTCCTGTATTGTTATTTTTGGTCACTACCTCGGGGCGGGCGTGCATGCCTACCTGCTGCCCTCCTTGGATGTGTGGTGGTAGCCGTTTCTCAGGCTCCACACCGGATTCCATCCCTCATTCCCCGGCCATTACCCGGGGTCACAAATGACAGACTTGCCCGCCTCCATATGATTCTCGTGAAAGGAATGTGGTGTCATCTTTGCCCGCCATAACTGGTTCTCGTTAAAGGATTTAAAGTACATTCATTTCAAATACACAGCAGGGCCTCGAAAGTCCTCCTCCTGTATTGTTATTTTTGGTCACTACCTCGGGGCGGGCGGGCGTGCATGCCTGCCCGCTGCCCTCCTTGGATGTGTAGTGGTAGCCGTTGCTCAGGCTCCACACCGGATTCAAACCTCTCATTCCCCGGCCATTACCCGGGGTCACAATGGCAGACTTGCCCGCCTCCACAGGATTCTCATTGTAGCGGTACTGAACAAGTACACAGCAAGTAGAAAATGTAAATTAAAAACAAAACGTAAGCTTTTTAACAATGCCATGGAAAGTTGAGAAGGAAGTCACACATTACCTGACATCACTGAGTGAGGAAGAGCAATCACGCCATGTTGCGCAGTAGTCCAGCATGGCCGTCACTACACAAACAGCTGTTTGCGGTGCGTTACACAGTGAGTTTGGTGTGTCAGTGTGAAGCAGTACTCTAATTACACTCCCTGTTTGATGTATACACATGCAAGATGTTGTAAAGCACTTTATGCCTCCAATTTAGCATTCAATGTGATTTCTGCCCTTAAAACGCTGCTTTGCGTCACATCCAGATTTTTCACCGGGACTTTTGTCATGTATCCCACTCCGCCATGCCCCCCTCCAGGTGTTAGACCCCTTGAAACATCTTTTCCATCACTTTTGTGGCCAGCATAATTTTTTCTATTTTTCAAAGTTCGCCTCCCCATTGAAGTCTATTGCGGTTCGCGAATTTTTCCGCGAACCGAACCTTCTGCGGAAGTTCGCGAACCCGGTTCGCGAACCGAAAATCGGAGGTTCGCGACATCTCTACTCACAAGCCAAAACAGTGGGGGCACCTCTGAACTAGGAGAAAACTTAGGAGGAAAAGCGAATAAGGACCATTGTCTTATCTACAGGCATAATGGGCCCAATTCTCTTCACTTTTTCTCCTAAGCTTTCTCCTAGGTGATATTTTCACACCTAATCAATGAAATGCCCTTCAAGCCACAAGCAAAGCAAGAAAATACTCAGATGAATTTTTACAGTACTTTTTCATCTACTTTTTGTTTCTTTTCAAATAGAGTGCTGAAAAGTTATTCTAAACACAGATGAAAAATAATCTCCTAGGAGAAAACATAGGAGAAAAAGTGAATTGGATCAGGCCCATTTATATCTTGCTGTTACCTCACAGCCTAAGAAACATAAATAAAATATAATTTGCTCATCCAGAACTGCTGTGCTACATGGCGGTACATAATGAGTAAGATACACCTCTTTGTGAAGAACGTTCACTGTGAAAAAAGAAAGTCTCTAACCAAAATTAAACTTTGTTTCAAAAAAAAATCTTCTCAAACTTTCAAATGAAAAATGCCCTTGAATTTCTGTTTATTAATACAGTATTTCTTATTTCCTTCAGAAGTAATGTGTGCAGATATTTTCAGACAACGGCCATCTGTGGAGTCTGCGATGATACAGCCATCTCAGACTAACTTCAACAGACTTTTAGTAGGTGCGGTGTAAATCAAACCTGCGATATAGATCCTAATAGAAATAAAACACTTGTCACTCTCTCACCTCGGTTTGTTATACTGCACTTAATTTGACAATGTATAATGCTTCTGACTGTCCCTCCTTTAGTGCAAAATGTAGGCATTCTATCTTTATGGCCAAAACCATGTTATGTGTGGGCAACAATGTTAAAATCCCACAGTCTTCCTGTCCTCTCGCCATGCCCTCCTCCCACATCCCATCCCCTCTAAATCCTGGGAATGTGACTTATGATGTAAGTTTCTCTGGGGCTCTTTAGGCAATGACAAGCTGCTGCTGCACCATGACATTACATGGGTGGGGCTAAGAAGTAGAAGCACAGATCTGGGTTGCCCATTGTCTTCTTACATCAGTGAATTAAGCTATAGGATTATTTTTGGCATTACATTTGTATGGTGGCAGTGTGTTTTTCTCATGCTAGGTCCCCCTTATTATCCCTGTTAATCAAACAGGCAGATTAATTTACCTTTACCCATGGAACCATCAACCTTTAATCTTGACTAGTAACTCTGGCTAAAGCTACGTACACATGCTAACTTAAACTAAGCCACGGCGGGGGAAAAAGACCACTTCGGCCGAGAATCTAGAATGAATCCAGTGTGTTTACAGCCCAACGTCTCCTAAAGATCCAGCACACTATATCTTTAGCGATCCCTGATGCCCAAGGAACCCCAGAGCACACTGTTCTTCACACTCACCCCGCCCGCAGAAAGCCGCTCAGTCATCCACTGATAAGTCACTAAGCAGTGCGCCTGCACGGCCCCGATCGTGCTCCTGTCCCTGTGGCCCTCTTACGCCTGTGCAATATACTTACTACGTGCATACGAGTAGTACTACTTACGTATGTGCAGGCGCAAGACAGCTACAGGGACAGGAGCGCAATCAAGGACGCACGCAGCCAGAGCCACAAAGGCGCACTGCCGAAAACGAAACTGAGCCACGGCAGGGGACCGGATGATCGGTGAATGGGCGGGCTCAGGACATCTGCAGGGGGCTGTTGGAAGCCCGAGGTAAGTGAAACTTTTTTTATAGCTTCAGTTAAGGTTACTATAAACTACATTTACAATCCTAATAATCATTAAACTACAAATCATTCTATTTCATAAGGTTTTGGCAAATGTAAATTTTTTACCCTGCTTGGCCAAAGAATAGATTTTTACACTTACTTTTTGTGGTATTTTAAACTTTGTGTAAAAATAACAAGCTATGCAAAATTAGCGGAGTCCAGCTATTCACAACAGAATTAAATAAGCATCTCCAGACTGAGGAGGTTTGTGAAGAACTCGGAGTAGAAGCAGTTCATTCACTGAGCTGGCTAGAATGGCAGATGGTTATTGGTTTCATGCTGTTTTTTCTTGTCAATGCTCCATGCTCGGAATTCGAGGCTCTGCATTCCAAGCTCCCTTATAATGTATGCAAGTCATTTGGGCAACAATAGTGTTTGATTACTGAATTTAGAATTAGAATGTCTGAAAAGTTAAGATCGCTAACCATATAATTTCATGATATTAGCAGGCACACACAGTAAATTTGAAGAAATTGCAGAAGCCAAGGGCCTATTTGATTCTGAAGTCACTGAACATGTTTATCTTTTATATTTCTTTAGTTTCTTGGCCATTCTTTGTATGGCCAAGAAGGTTCTAAGTGTTGAATATTACATGAAAGGAAATGTACTGCATTTAAATAGCCATTCCAGCTGTGACAGATTCAAAGTTCTCCAGAAGTCACTTGGTTGGAACATTTGCTTTTAAAAAGAAGAAATTGCCTTGGTGGAGAACTGGCACACCATAATTTTCTATGGGGGTTTATCAATTTACATGTGATTAAAACAGCCATGTTTGAAATAACAAGTTACGCGAGATTGGCCATTTGCATTTAATTACATAAGTTGATAAAAAATAATGTAAGATGTGAAGAGAAGGTAAAGGTATGAAGGTGTTGTCTTCCATACACCTACAGTGTTGTGCTCTAGAGAGTCTAGGTTCTGGTACTCCACAGATACGTTAAGATTGGGTGCTCTTGACCATAGGCATATGCACAAAACTTCACTAAACTGTTATGTGCAGGGATGGCAATTTTCCCTTAACCAAGTGTGACAAGGTAGCGCACCTTACCAAGGAAACACAGGTGTTGCCAAAGCAACACAGCTGTTAGAGTAGCGGGCACTACGTGTTACCCTAGAAACACCTGTGTTACCTTAGTAAGGCGGTTCATGCTAATTGCAAATTGTGCTACCTTGTCAGCTTGGTTAAGGGTAAAAGTTTTATAAGGGTAAAGTTTTATGTGTATGTCCCATAGTCACTTAGGTATGGGTAGAATACCCTGCAGAGATTCACCACTATACGGTAATCTAAAGAGACACTCTGCAGTTTGGGAGATTAGAGATACACTGGTTTAGTATTCTACAGTAATATGAGCTGCACATTAGACCTCACAGGATCATCACTACACTCTGACCTGCACTGTGACCGATGTGGTAGAATCAAAGTAAGCAAGACCGACTGTTTTCTTCTACAGGGTAAAAGTATGGTCAAACTATATATGTTATAACAGATTAATTTGTTGTAAATGGGGATTTATATTTTAAATCATGCAAAATCTGAAGTATACGTGTATCTAGAACAGAACCATGAGGAAACTTGAGAACGCTCAAATAAGGATTAATGTTTATGCAGTCCCTCAAAAACTATTAAAGGACTTCCGAGGCCAAAATCTGCCCCAAAACGTAAAAATAGTTAACTACCTGCATGACTTTGTAAGGCACTGAGGACGCCGTCCGCGCCCTCCGTGCTGTTCCTCTGTCTGCATAGCAGCTACTGCGGCTGCGCAGTTCTAGGGCCAACCCTCCGATCCACGCTGCCTGTTACGTGGATCGGGGGGTTGGCCCTAGCACTGCGCAGTCGCAGTAGCAGCCATGCGGACTGCGCAGCCGTGGCCAGCTCCGGCGGCCATCTTTATGCAGGCTGCAGATACAGACCCGGACCGTGGGGTCGCAGCCTTTCGGGGGGCTATTGAGCAAAGGGGACCAGGCAGAACGGCACCGAGGGCGTGGACGGCGTCCTCCGTGCCTTACAAAGTCATGCAGGTAGTTAACCTTTTTTAACGTTTTGGGGCAGATTTTGGCCTCGGAAGTCCTTTAAAAATGTTACCAGTCATCCTACCTATCTAAACCATGCAATAAAACAATTAAAGGCTTATACACAGATGTCTAAGTACTGTTGTCCATAGGGGTCTCTCAAGGGCTGTGTGGGGACAGAAAGCCTAGAACAGTGATGGCTAACCTTGGCACTCCAGCTGTGGTGGAACTACTAGCCCCATGAGGCACTGCAATACTATGACAACTCTAAGCATAACTCGGGGAGGCAGAAGCATGATGGGATTTGTAGTTTTGTCACAGCTGGAGTGCCAAGGTTAGCCATCACTGGCCTAGAGGCTAGTGAGGCATCTGTTGCTATGTGGCTTTGGGCAGGCGGAGTTAGCATGTGTTCAGGGTTCGGTCAGTGTGTCAGTGTCGCTAAAGATTCTGCAAGCAATGTCAAGAGCCTCCTGTACACACACCAGATTCTAGGCCAAGGTGGTCCTTAACAGCTACTTTGGCCATTTACTAAAGCTCATACACACCTACCAACAATCTGTCCAACTATCTTTCAAACTTGTCTGTTGGAAGATAAGTTGAGTGTGTGTATGGCTGGCAAGCAACAAGATGACCAACTGATAATAGGTTGTTTGCCAGATCCAACTGGTGGATCAGTCTGACCAACTATCAGGCAGGTTGGAATGTGTGTACAAGTCTTTCGAACAACTTTGTTGTTTTTGATTGCAGACATGTTGGGCAGTTTCTCATTTTTAGCTTGCACGCATAGTATTTAAAGGAAAGGTTCAGGGAGGGTGGGTAAAAAAATCAAAATCAATTTCCACTTACCTGGGGCTTCCTCCAGCCCGTGGCAGGCAGGAGGTGCCCTCGCCGCCGCTCCGCAGGCTCCCGGTGGTCTCCGGTGGCGCGCCCGACCTGGCCAGGCCGGCTGCCAGGTCGGGCTCTTCTGCGCTCCAAGGCCCGGAACTTCTGCGTCTCACGCCGGCGCTCTGACGTCATCGGACGTCCTCCGGGCTCTACTGCGCAGGCGCAGAACTACTGCACATGCGCAGTAGAGCCCGGAGGACGTCCGAAGACGTCAGAGCGCCGGCGTGGGATGCAGAAGTTCCGGCCTTGGAGCGCAGAAGAGCCCGACCTGGCAGCCGGCCTGGCCAGGTCGGGCGCGCCACCGGAGACCACCAGGAGCCTGCGGAGCGGCGGCGAGGGCACCTCCTGCCTGCCACGGGCTGGAGGAAGCCCCAGGTAAGTGGAAATTGATTTTGATTTTTTACCCACCCTCCCTGAACCTTCCCTTTAAGCGAGTTAGTTGTTTAGTTGGTAGGTGTGTGTACGTCCTTGTCAGGTAAACTTGTTGTGCGATTGGTTGTGCATTAAGTTGGACGTATGTATGAGCCTTTAACTTTACATCCACCATCTCTAGCCGCTGATACTTCCCTTGTCCATTGTATCCTGTGTTTATCTACCTCTTGTTAAAAATGAAATTGTGACTTACCTAGGGCTTCCTCCAGCCCACCATAGGCCACAAAGTCCCTCAGTGTCCTCCTGGCTCCTCACCCAATCCCGGCTGGCGGCTCCATTATGGGACGACTTTGGCCTGAAGTCGTCAAGCCTGCTTCTCGCTTTGCATAATCACACTGGCCGGCTACGCGTCATTACACCGGCCGGCGTGAGAGTCCTGCGTATGCGGTTCAATTTTAGAGAACCGTGCATATGCAGGGCTCTCATGCCGGCCAGTGTGATGACGCTTAGCCGGATGGCGTGATTACGCATATTGGCAAAGTGGGAAGCATGCCTGACGACTTAAGGCCGAAGTCATCCCACAACGGAGCCGCCAGCCCGGACCGACAGAGGAGTCAGGAGGATGCCGGGAGACCTTGCGGCCTATGGTGGGCTGGAGGAAGCCCCATGTAAGTTACTATTTCATTTTTAACAAGTGTCCAGGGTCCCTTTATTTTGCAAAGCCTGATGAGTGCTCTTGTGTCACGCATTTATGATTGTACTGTCTCACTTTCATAATACCTCTTAATACTTACAGTAAAGTGCAATATGTTACCACATATACCTATGTTCATATACCGATAATAATTATCACTAACAGCCTACCAATCTTTATTATTCATTAACTTTCCAATGATGGCACCTGTACTCAAGTCAATATACAGACTGCAATCAGCGAGTCAAAATCCCCTCAGATTTACGGGAGAGCAGAATAGAAATATTAATATACATTACTTAACCAAGTGAAATTAAGCTTTTATTCAACATTAGGACAAAAGCGTGGTTTGAACCACAAATGGCTTATCAATACAGCATCAATTACAACTAACTACCTACATGTGTCTGGAACGTTTCTGTACACCTATAAGTCAAGATTCCTGGAAACTGAATAATAACTTTAAAATCGTATCACTTTATTGGCATCTATACGCAATAAAACTGGCTAGAGACTCAACACAGCCCTTCCCCAGATTACCAAGCTTTATACAAATCCTCCATCCTCTCTACAGGTCATTCCAGTCTGGAAATCTGAGCACACAACAGGAAGCACTCTGTATTAATAACATAATGTCTTCCTATAAGATGACTAGTACTACAATATCGCACCACGTTAGTCATCAGAGTTAAGCCTTAGGCTACGTTCACAGCAGTCATTGCGTTCCCTGTAACAATACAGGAAAGTTGCACTGCACATTATGCACATGTTGCATTGCATACCGTGAAGCATATAGTCAATGGAAAGCATGCTTCACTGCCACTGCAGTTTGTTGGGATGCCACATCCTTTTAAATCTCACTGGAAGCAATGTGGACGTCACATAGGTTTTTACATTCCACTGTGAATTGGACTTTATAGATAGGAGCAATTATATTCAGCACAGGAGATTTGGGCGCAGCAGGCGCCACCATAGGCTGTAATAGGAATTACGGCTAGAGTGGCGCGCAGTGAGTAACTTCGGCGCCGTCAGAAAAGACGGAGCAGAAGTTACATTTTTAAACACTGTTATTCGCCCGCCAGCTATAGCTGGAAGCCGAATTAGATAATTCCCCACTACCCCTGTGGACCTAGAAGGGGAATCGTAATTAACATTACCGGGAACTTGTGCAGCAGCAGGATAAGCCATACCGGCTGTATCCTGCGCCGATTCCATATGTACACTTATAGATTCAGTAAAATTAAAAAATTGCACTGTTAAGGGGGACTTCTAGACAGGATGAGCAGACCAAGGCAGAGACAGACAGGTAGACTACATTTTGACCTTCCATATTTTTTTTTAGTTTTTTTAGTTTGAGTAACATTTATGCATTTTTCCTAGTAAATTCTTCTAATGGGTTATTAGATTGAAAGCCCTTATTTCCAGCCCTTTCCCTTTGAGTGAGGCGCTCTCCTTACCCATGGAAGTACAAATGTAATCAAATGAAAAGCTTCCATTTTTCAATGTGGAAGCAATTCCTTTTCCCCTAACAATTCACAGTATTTGAAAAGTAGCCCTCTGTTATTCATATGAGCATGTTTGTTCCTAGTCCATTAATTAAATACCTTCTGACTTTGCACAAAAGAGGATCTCCTTAGAAACTGCAGCATCCAGCACATAAGTGCCACCCAAAGCCGGCTCAGTGTGAGGCTCCATGCCATGTAAGGTAATATTTAAACATACAGAAACTATGGGTAAAGCAAGTGTGAAGAGAAGACAACATAAATCACGTCAGCTTAGTGGGAGGGCAGGTCCCTGCTGCCACTATTTCAGCCTAATTACTCTGCAGCAAGTTTGCATCCTGCAAATGTTTTCCTTATCTGTACTTCTGCAGGTTTTGTCTTTACAGGGAATCAAGATCAGCACATGGACATTCTGCTATTAGGTTACAGCTGAAAAGACTTATGGACACAAATATGTATAACGCAGCTGTTTAATCAGATCGTGAGCATTGTAATCCATCTTGCATTAGTCAAATGGGCAAAAAATAAAATATTACATCTGGTATGTGGATCACTGCTGAAATGACTGAGAATAGGTAGAAGTAGATTATTTAAAGAGTCATATAAGAAATGGTAAGGATTCTGAGGTTAGATATTTGTCTTAAAGATACCCTGCAGTTCCAGATTGCCCAGCAACTCATGGTGAACCAGAACTCCTGGGAGTTTGTGCAAGGGCTGAAATAGACCAACGAGCCTCCTTACTATATGGTGCTGTGCAAAACAGAAGTTTACCTTCTTACAACAGAAGGTATTTGCAACCATTCAGGTTGGAGTGAAATCTGAGGTGTCCCATAATGCATTACTGCGGAATATGCAAATCATCTCTATGTTGTCCCTGATAGCTAAACACACCTCCAGAACCGCTGTAATGAAACAATGTGCCAGCTTGTCAGTATTACTAACTACGTTTAGTCAAACTAATCCAACATGCATACAGACCATTTTGGATTGGTTGATCCTCATCAGTGCATGGCATGGATTAATGTGGTATTATGGCTTCTGGAGGTGTGTTCTGCTATCAGGGACAACAAAGAGATGATTTCAGCAGTGATGCATCGTAGGACACATCAGAGCTCACTCCAACCTGAATAATTGCAAATACCTTCTGTTTTAAGAAGGCAAACTTCTGTTTTGCATAACATTTTTAAAGAAAGAGATTCAGGATGTAAAAGGCTGAGGTGCAAAAGACCAGAAATCTCTACCTAAACTTGTCTTGGGAATGTACCTTGCTTTTCTCTCTCCTCATTTTTTAACTCCAATTCCAAACCCTGCAGTACAAGCCACTTAGGGAACCGTTAAGGTATTTCCAGGTCCTTCTTCTCATTTATGGACAGCAAGGAGGGGCAGGACAGAGCTCCAAGTCACAAAATGTAAGGTCTGTACTGAGTAAGGGCCCAAGACTGCCTAAGATGCAGGAAAGGGCATGAACTATAAGGCCGGCCTCACACTGCAGTTTGGCAGCAGCGGTGCAGCCCGCGCACCGCCAAAAACTGGCCTTCAGGGATTACGTATGCGGTAATCCTTGTCTGGCATTCGGCCAACAGGAAGTGACACTCACTTCCTGTAGGGCTATTGATGAAGTGCACAAAAGCGTAACTCTAAATTACGCTTCCGTGCATGCATAACGCTGAAAACTGTGATTTTTTTTAAAGACAGATTGCCGCAGAAGCCTCATGGTAATGTAAGTTTTGAAGCACGTTAGATTGGGCACTTCCGGCACAGCGAACCACAACGTGGGGACTGTTAACTCCCCCATAGACTTTCATTGCGTGGTGCGTTAAATTTACTGCACCGCAACGCCCCAGTGTGAAAGGGCCCTAAAGGTAAGTATAGATAGCTTGCCATTTGCGCAATTAAACAGCAGTATTGAGTTTGCTAACAATACAGACTCTTGACAGGTCTCTGACATCATTCTGCTTTTAGACTTCGGCTTTGTTTCAACATAGCTTATTTCATTCAAAGTAACTTAGGACAACCTTCATCTTCATACTGTAGGTCTACATTCACTGCTAAAGTAAATATTCCTGTTCATGCTCACATCGGGCTTCCATGTGAGCCAGATGGTATCTAGCTATATGACTAGAAGGGACATATCTTTTTTCATCTCTGTTCTGAAACCGTGAGCAACCCACTGGGATGGCAGTATGGGGGGTTTTAGCGAGATGTGTTTAATAAAAAATGAATTCCTTGTCTTAGCAAAGGTGATGCTATGCTCCGATTTTTACTCAGCAACGCTACTGATCGTGCTGGCACTAAGACAAGACACAATAAATTCTAACCCTCCATTAGCAGCATTGACCTCACAGCAAACTCCACAACTGGCTACAGGCACCGAACATCCATCACTGCTCCCAAAACATAAGCTTTCAGGCAAGGACAGCTGCTGTGAACTTTCTAAGACACACATACTTCTTTTTTTCTATTCTTAATGATGTAAAAGAAGCTTTGAGACTCTTTGTCCTGTGAATTATTCACTGTGGGCTGTGGGTTTGGTTTTATGTGGCTTGCAGTTCCCTTCAACATTCAAATCAGAGCCAACACTCTGCATAACATTCTCTTTCCTTTTGCTCATTCCTGAACTCTAACACTTGCCAAAATTATCCCTCGTGTTTAAACAAGAAACCTAGACTATTTCTGCTAAGTTCTTTCTTCTCTTTACGGCTGTGTATGCCAGTGGGAGGAAAACCGAGAGAGGTGTTTTTAGATGCTGACCTTTTCAGAAACTAGGGAACGGGCAAATATTACATCTAAAAGAAAATAAACATAACAGTATCTATCCTTACATTACTAATGAAAACATTTTGAAAATGGTAATTGAAAAGGCGGTTTGGGCCTATTCCCATCAAAGCTATGTACAAAGCGATCAATCATGATTGTTTGGGGTGACCCATAACTAACAACTGTTGTCTAGACATGCTGGTAAGCCTTCTTCTGGTGCTTGAGTTGGAAGGTGAAGGACAATCAGGAGGAGTACTGCCGAGGGCTGCAGCAGTACCTACAATAGAGGTCAGCAAAGTATTTGTAACGATTGTGGAACTATCTCCGTGGTCAGCGCACAAGATGTGCGCTGACACTGCGGAAGTTCTCCACAAGCGTGTAAAACGACAGAACCCAGCTTTGGTGCAATGCACCTGTAGAGAGAAAGTGAGCACAGAGACAGAATGTATGTGTGTCCACCAATCTAGTCGCCACCCAGCGACGGTGAACACACGACAGCGGAAACGAAGTGGGAACGCAATCGCAAGAGTGGTGATTGCCAATAGTGACACAAGACTGAGTTAGACAGAGCACAAGTGTAGCAAGAAAGACATAGCAAATAACAATGATCAGAACGTCAAAGAAAATAACAAACGCTAGCTAAATGCGAACTCCCCACTCATTCGCAACAGCAAACGCTTTAAAGACACGTTAGGCGCCCAGTGATAAGCGTGCCACCCTAACTAACCAATGTAACACAAACACGAAATAGAGAACGCAAACGCTTGCTAAACGGTTACCTCACCGAGCCTACAGCAAGTACCAGACAAGACAGAGAGAAGGAGTAGCCAGCAGCAACCGCAGCTCTGGCCTACACTCCCAGACAGAGCACAGAAGGAACCACCGCCACTACTGCTAGAGCGGATGTGATCCAGACAGACAAACAGATGAAGCAACCAGTAGCAACCGCTGCTCTGGCTTGCTCCCCTAAGACGGAGTACAGAAGGAACCACTACCGCTAGGGCGAATGCGATCCAGACAGACAAACAGATGGAGCAACCAGTAGCAACCGCTGCTCTGGCTTGCACCCCTACAGACAGAACGATTTCCTGTCGACCGCCGCTGGCAACAAGACAATCGCAACAGATAGACAGTACAAGGCAAAACAGATAATACAACCTGACTACGCTAGAAGGGATGCCTAGTGCAGTCCCAAGGAATTACTCTAAGATAATCTTAGCAAACAATAGCAAAGGCTGATACTCCAGGTGAGTTAGCAGGAACAAACCATCATGACCAGCAAGGAATTCTGGGAGCAAAAGGCATTTATACTGCAAGCCATCAAAGGAAGCAGCTAAGCAATTTGCATGACAAGTGTATGCAAATTCCTCACCAGCAGAGCAACTCTGAAACTTGCAAAGTGAAGACAGGTCTCTCTTCCAGAGACCTGCAGTATTCAGACCTGAAGAATGGTCAAAAAGCTGTCTGCCTGTGCAGACAGCTGAGCAGATCATTACAGTATTATCCAACTCAGCAGATCACTGAATAGGAGACTGACAATTCTGGAGGACGGCTAGACTACATAAGACACCTGAGAGAGTCACAAATTATTGTTTTGGGTGACAAATATCTAGGTGCTTATGTCTGCAGCGTAGAAAGTTACTCTACTTATAATGTTACTTCGCAAGTCATTTTGTTACTGAACTCCACAGAATAGTATCTTTCCACTCAAGTATGCATCTTTTATAACTTTTTAAAGCACTTGCCAGAACTTTGGCGTTACAGAAACCAAGAATTCCCCTCTATTTTGTCCTACTGGTGCATAAGTCTACACAAAGCAGAAAGTAAAAATGATTGCTCCATGCACACCCTTACAGATTTGCAATGACATATTCATTACACATTGTAGAATGATCCTCACATTCAAGAGCATGTTACCTGGAATGTGTTTCCATGTATGCATCACATTCCTGAATGTCAAAATCACCAAAAACAACAACAGTACACCATGCCTACATTTTGGATGTTTTCTTCAATGTAACCAAATAAATATAAGTGTGAACAAGCCCTGTCATTCTGTTGTCATTCTTCTGAAAATATGACTATTTTGAGGCA